>NC_034200.2:40842511-41092495 GCF_002021735.2 Oncorhynchus kisutch | reverse complement strand
CCCCCTCAACGGCCCAACTCCGGACACCCCCCCGCAGCCCAACTCCGGTCCCCCTCAACAGCGTAACTCCGGTCCCCCTCAACAGCCCAACTCCGGTCCCCCTCAACAGCCCAACTCCGCCCCCCCTCAACGGCCCAACTCTGCCCCCCCTCAACGGCCCAACTCCGCCCCCCCTCAACGGCCCAACTCCGGTCCCCCCGCCCCCACAGCCCAACTCCGGGCCCCCCCCCCCCCACAGCCCAACTCCGGTCCCCTCAACGGCCCAACTCCGGTCCCCCTCAACGCCCCAATTCCGGTCCCCCTCACGGCCCAACTCCGGTCCCCCTCAACGGCCCCAACTCCGTCCCCCTCAATAGCCCAACTCCGGTCCCCCTTCCCAGAGAACAACTCCAGTCCCCTCAATAGCCCAACTCCGGTCCCCCTTCCCACAGCCCAACTCCAGTCCCCCTAAACAGCCCAACTCCGCCCCCCCCCCCCAACTCACTCCGGTCCCCCTCAACAGCTCAACTCCGGTCCCCTCAACAGCTCAACTCCGGTCCCCCTTAACAGCACAACTCCGGTCCCCCTCAACCACACAACTCCGGTTCCCCTCAACAGCACAACTCCGGTCCCCCCGCCCCCACAGCCCAACTCCGCCCCCTCCACAGCCCAACTCCGTCCCCCCTCAACAGCCCAACTCCGGTCCCCCTCAACAGCCCAATTCCAGTCCCCCCAACAGCCCAACTCCGGTCCCCCTCAACAGCCCAACTCCGGTTCCCCTCAACAGCCAACTCCGTCCCCCCTCAACGGCCCAACTCCGTCCCCCCCGCCCCCACAGCCCAACTCCGGTCCCCTCAACGGCCCAACTCCGGTGCCCCTCACGGACGCCCAACTCCCACCCCGGTCCCCCTCAACGGCCCAACTCCGGTTCCCTCAATAGCCCAACCTCCGCCCCCCCCCCCCGCAGTCAGACTCTGCCCCTCCACAGCCTAACTCTGGTCCCCCTCAACGCCCAACTCTGGTCCCCCTCAACGGCCCAACTCTGGTACCCCTCAACGGCCCAACTCCGGTCCCCCTCAACGGCCCAACTCCGGACACCCCCCGCAGCCCAACTCCGGTCCCCCTCAACAGCGTAACTCCGGTCCCCCTCAACAGCCCAACTCCGGTCCCCCTCAACAGCCCAACTCCGGTTCCCCTCAATAGCCCAACTCCAGTCCCCCTCAACAGCCCAACTCCTGTCCCCCTCAACAGCCCAACTCCTGTCCCCCTCAACAGCCCAACTCCGTCCCCCTCAACAGCCCAACTCCGGTCCCCCTCAACGGACCAACTCCGGTCCCCCTCAACGGCCCAACTCCGGTCCCCTCAACGGCCCAACTCCGGTCCCCCTCAACGGCCCAACTCCGGTCCCCCTCAACAGCACAACTCCGGTTCCCCTCAATAGCCCAACTCCGCCCCCGCCCCCACAGTCAGACTCCGACACCCCTCCACAGCCCAACTCCGGTCCCCCTCAACGGCCAAACTCCGGTCCCCCCGCCCCCACAGCCCAACTCCGGTCCCCCTCAAAAGCCCAACTCCGGTCCCCCTCAATAGCCCAACTCCGGTCCCCCTTCCCACAGCCCAACTACAGTCCCCCTAAACAGCCCAACTCCGGCACCCCCCCCAATTCCAGTCCCCCTCAACAGCTTAACTCCGGTCCCCCTCAACAGCCCAACTCCAGTCCCCCTCAACAGCCCAACTCCGTCCCCCTTCCCACAGCCCAACTCCAGTCCCCCTCAACAGCCCAACTCCGGTCCCCCCGCCCCCACAGCCCAACTCCGCCCCCCCTCAACAGCCCAACTACAGTCCCCCTAAACAGCCCAACTCCGGCCCCCCCCAATTCCAGTCCCCCTCAACAGCTTAACTCCGTCCCCCTCAACAGCCCAACTAGGGTCCCCCTCAATACCACAACTCCCCCCCCCCCCCTCCCCCCACAGTCAGACTCCGCCCCCTCCACAGGCCCAACTCCGGTCCCCCTCAATAGCACAACTCCGGTTCCCCTCAATAGCCCAACTCCGGTTCCCTTCAATAGCCCAACTCCGCCCCCCCCCCCCGCAGTCAGACTCTGCCCCCTCCACAGCCTAACTCTGGTCCCCCTCAACGGCCCAACTCTGGGTCCCCCTCAACGGCCCAACTCTGGTCCCCCTCAACGGCCCCAACTCCGGTCCCCCTCAACGGCCCAACTCCGGTCCCCTCAACGGCCCAACTCCGGACACCCCCCGCAGCCCCAACTCCGCCCCCCCCGCCCCCACAGTCAGACTCCGCCCCCTCAACAGCAACTCCGGTCCCCCTCAACAGCTCAACTCCGGTTCCCCTCAACAGCCCAACTCCGGTTCCCTCAACAGCCCAACTCCGGTCCCCCCGCCCCCACAGCCCAACTCCGCCCCCCCCTCAACGGCCCAACTCCACCCCCCCTCAACGGCCCAACTACTCCGCCCCCCCCTCACGGCCCAACTCCGCCCCCCCTCAACGCCCAACTCCGGTCCCCCCGCCTCCACAGCCCACATCCGGTCCCCCTCAACGGCCCACTCCGTCCCCCTCAACGGCCCAACTCCGGTCCCCCTCAACGGCCCAACTCACCGGACCCCCCCGCAGCCCAACTCCGGTCCCCCTCAGACAGCGTAACTCCGGTCCCCCTCAACAGCCCAACTCCGGTCCCCCTCAACAGCCCAACTTCCGCCCCCCCTCAACGGCCCAACTCTTGCGCCCCCCTCAACGGCCCAACTCCGCCCCCCCTCAACGTCCCAACTCCGGTCCCCCCCGCCCCCACAGCCCAACTCCGGTCCCCCCGCCCCCACAGCCCAACTCACGTTCCCCCTCAACGGCCCAACTCCGTCCCCCTCAACGGCCCAATTCCGGTCCCCCTCACGGCCCAACTCCGGTCCCCCTCAACGGCCCAACTCCGGTCCCCCTCAATAGCCCAACTCCGGTCCCCCTTCCCAGAGACAACAACTCCAGTCCCCCTCAATAGCCAACTCCGGTCCCCCTTCCCACAGCCCAACTCCAGTCCCCCTAAACAGCCCAAACTCCGCCCCCCCCCACACAACTCCGGTCCCCCTCAACAGCTCAACTCCGGTCCCCCTTAACAGCACAACTCCGGTCCCCCTCAACAGCAACAACTCCGGGTTCCCCTCAACAGCACAACTCCCGGGCCCCCCGCCCCCACAGCCCAACTCCGCCCCCTCCACAGCCCAACTCCGGTCCCCCTCAACAGCCCAACTCCGGTCCCCCCCCTCAACAGCCCAATTCCAGTCCCCTCAACAGCCCAACTCCGTCCCCCTCAACAGCCCAACTCCGGTCCCCCTACAACAAGCCCAACTCCGGTTCCCCTCAACAGCCCAACTCCGTCCCCCCCTCAACGGCCCAACTCCGGTCCCCCCCGCCCCACAGCCCAACTCCGGGCCCCCTCAACGGCCCAACTCCGGTGCCCCTCAACGGCCCAACTCCGGTCCCCCTCAAACGGCCCAACTCCGGTCCCCCTCAACGGCCCAACTCCGGTCCCCCTCACAGCATCACTCCGGTTCCCCTCATAGCCCAACTCCCGCCCCCGCCCCCACAGTCAGACTTCCGACACCCCTCCACAGCCCCAACTCCGGTCCCCCCTCAACGGCCAAACTCCGGTCCCCCCGCCCCCACAGCCCAACTCCGGTCCCCCTCAAAAGCCCTAACTCCGTCCCCCTCAATAGCCCAACTCCGGTCCCCCTTCCCACAGCCCAACTACAGTCCCCCTAAACAGCCCCACTCCGGCACCCCCCCCCAATTCCAGTCCCCCTCAACAGCTTAACTCCGGTCCCCCTCAACAGCCCAACTCCAGTCCCCCTCAACAGCCCAAACTCCGGTCCCCCTTCCCACAGCCCAACTCCAGTCCCCCTCAACAGCCCAACTCCGGTCCCCCCCGCCCCCACAGCCAACTCCGCCCCCCCTCAACAGCCCAACTACAGTCCCCCTAAACAGCCAACTCCGGCCCCCCCCAATTCCAGTCCCCCTCAACAGCTTAACTCCGGTCCCCCTCAACAGCCCAACTAGGGTCCCCCTCAATAACACCAACGTCCCCCCCCCCCCCCCCTCCCCCACAGTCAGACTCCGCCCCCTCCACAGCCCAACTCCGGTCCCCCTCAATAGCACAACTCCGTTCCCCTCAATAGCCCAACTCCGGTTCCCTTCAATAGCCCAACTCCGCCCCGCCCCCACAGCCCAACTCCGCCCCTCCACAGCCCAACTCCGGTCCCCCTCAACAGCCCAACTCCGGTCCCCCTCAACAGCCCAATTCCAGTCCCCCTCAACAGCCCAACTCCGGTCCCCCTCAACAGCCCAACTCCGGTTCCCCTCAACAGCCCAACTCCGTCCCCCCTCAACGGCCCAACTCCGGTCCCCCCCGCCCCCCAACAGCCCAACTCCGTCCCCCTCACGGCCCAACTCCGGTGCCCCTCAACGGCCCACTAACTCCGGTTCCCCCTCAACGGCCCAACTCCGGTTCCCTTCAATAGCCCAACTCCGCCCCCCCCCGCAGTCAGACTCTGCCCCCTCCACAGCCTAACTCTGGTCCCCCTCAACGGCCCAACTCTGGTCCCCCCTCAACGGCCCAACTCTGGTCCCCCTCAACGGCCCAACTCCGGTCCCCTCAACTGCCCAACTCCGGACACCCCCCGCAGCCCAACTCCGGTCCCCCTCAACAGCGTAACTCCGGTCCCCCTCAACAGCCCAACTCCGGTCCCCCTCAACAGCCCAACTCCGGTTCCCCTCAATAGCCCAACTCCAGTCCCCCTCAACAGCCCAACTCCTGTCCCCCTCAACAGCCCAACTTCCTGTCCCCCTCAACAGCCCAACTCCGGTCCCCCTCAACAGCCCAACTCCGGTCCCCCTCAACGGACCAACTCCGGTCCCCCTCAACGGCCCCAACTCCGGTCCCCCTCAACGGCCCAACTCCGGTCCCCCTCAACGGCCCCAACTCCGGTCCCCCTCAACAGCACAACTCCGGTTCCCCTCAATAGCCCACTCCGCCCCCGCCCCCACAGTCAGACTCCGACACCCCTCCACAGCCCAACTCCGGTCCCCCTCAACGGCCAAACTCCGGTCCCCCCCGCCCCCACAGCCCAACTCCGGTCCCCCTCAAAAGCCCAACTCCGGTCCCCCTCAATAGCCCAACTCCGGTCCCCCCTTCCCACAGCCCAACTACAGTCCCCCTAAACAGCCCCACTCCGGCACCCCCCCCAATTCCAGTCCCCCCTCAACAGCTTAACTCCGGTCCCCCTCAACAGCCAACTCCAGTCCCCCTCAACAGCCCAACTCCGGTCCCCCTTCCCACAGCCCAACTCCAGTCCCCCTCACAAGCCCAACTCGGTCCCCCCCCCGCCCCCCCACAGCCCAACTCCGCCCCCCCCTCAACAAGCCCAACTACAGTCCCCCTAAACAGCCCAACTCCGGCCCCCCCCAATTCCAGTCCCCCTCAACAGCTTAACTCCGGTCCCCCCTCAACAGCCCAACTAGGGTCCCCCCTCAATAACACAACTCCCCCCCCCCCCCCTCCCCCACAGTCAGACTCCGCCCCCTCCACAGCCCACTCCGGTCCCCCTCAATAGCACAACTCCGGTTCCCCTCAATAGCCCAACTCCGGGTCCCTTCAATAGCCCAACTCCGCCCCCCCCCGCAGTCAGACTCTGCCCCCTCCACAGCCTAACTCTGGTCCCCCTCAACGGCCCAACTCTGGTCCCCCTCAACGGCCCAACTCTGGTCCCCCTCAACGGCCCAACTCGGTCCCCCTCAACGGCCCAACTCCGGTCCCCCTCAACGGCCCAACTCCGGACACCCCCCCCGCAGCCCAACTCCGCCCCCCCCGCCCCCACAGTCAGACTCCGCCCCCTCAACAGCCCAACTCCGGTCCCCCTCAACAGCTCAACTCCGGTTCCCCTCAACAGCCCAACTCCGGTTCCCTCAACAGCCCAACTCCAGGTCCCCCCGCCCCCCCACAGCCCAACTCCGCCCCCCTCAACGGCCCAACTCCACCCCCCCTCAACGAGCCCAACTACTCCCCGCCAACTCCGCACCCCCTCAACGGCCCAACTCCGCCCCCCCTCAACGGCCCAACTCCGTCCCCTCCGCCTCCACAGCACCAACTCCGGTTCCCACCTCAACGGCCCAACTCCGTCCCCCTCAACGGCCCAACTCCGGTCCCCCTCAACGGCCCAACTCCGGTACACCCCCCGCAGCCCAACTCCGGTCCCCCTCAACAGCGTACTCCGGTCCCCCTCAACAGCCCAACTCCGGTCCCCCTCAACAGCCCAACTCAGCGCCCCCCTCACGGCCCAACTCTGCCCCCCCTCAACGGCCCAACTCCGCCCCCCCTCAACGGCCCAACTCCGGTCCCCCCCGCCCCCCACAGGCCCAACTCCGGTCCCCCCGCCCCCACAGCCCAACTCCGGTCCCCCTCAACGGCCCAACTCCGGTCCCCCTCAACGGCCCAATTCCGGTCCCCCTCAACGGCCCAACTCCGGTCCCCCTCAACGGCCCAACTCCGGTCCCCCTCAATAGCCCAACTCCGGTCCCCCTTCCCAGAGAACAACTCCAGTCCCCCTCAATAGCCCAACTCCGGTCCCCCTTCCCACAGCCCAACTCCAGTCCCCCTAAACAGCCCAACTCCGCCCCCCCCCCCCAACTCCGGTCCCCCTCAACAGCTCAACTCCGGTCCCCCTTAACAGCACAACTCCGGTCCCCCTCAACAGCACAACTCCGGTTCCCCTCAACAGCACAACTCCGGTCCCCCCGCCCCCACAGCCCAACTCCGCCCCCTCCACAGCCCAACTCCGGTCCCCCTCAACAGCCCAACTCCGGTCCCCCTCAACAGCCCAATTCCAGTCCCCCTCAACAGCCCAACTCCGGTCCCCCTCAACAGCCCAACTCCGGTCCCCCTCAACAGCCCAACTCCGGTTCCCCTCAACAGCCCAACTCCGTCCCCCCTCAACGGCCCAACTCCGGTCCCCCCGCCCCCACAGCCCAACTCCGGTCCCCCTCAACGGCCCAACTCCGGTGCCCCTCAACGGCCCAACTCCGGTCCCCCTCAACGGCCCAACTCCGGTCCCCCTCAACGGCCCCAACTCCGGTCCCCCTCAACAGCACAACTCCGGTTCCCCTCAATAGCCCAACTCCGCCCCCGCCCCCACAGTCAGACTCCGACACCCCTCCACAGCCCAACTCCGGTCCCCTCAACGGCCAAACTCCGGTCCCCCCCGCCCCCACAGCCCAACTCCGGTCCCCCTCAAAAGCCCACTCCGGTCCCCCTCAATAGCCCAACTCCGGTCCCCCTTCCCACAGCCCAACTACAGTCCCCCTAAACAGCCCAACTCCGGCACCCCCCCAATTCCAGTCCCCCTCAACAGCTTAACTCCGGTCCCCCTCAACAGCCCAACTCCAGTCCCCCTCAACAGCCCAACTCCGGTCCCCCTTCCCACAGCCCAACTCCAGTCCCCCTCAACAGCCCAACTCCGGTCCCCCCGCCCCCACAGCCCAACTCCGCCCCCCCTCAACAGCCCAACTACAGTCCCCCTAAACAGCCCAACTCCGGCCCCCCCCAATTCCAGTCCCCCTCAACAGCTTAACTCCGGTCCCCCTCAACAGCCCAACTAGGGTCCCCCTCAATACCACAACTCCCCCCCCCCCCCCCTCCCCCACAGTCAGACTCCGCCCCCTCCACAGCCCAACTCCGGTCCCCCTCAATAGCACAACTCCGGTTCCCCTCAATAGCCCAACTCCGGTTCCCTTCAATAGCCCAACTCCGCCCCCCCCCCGCAGTCAGACTCTGCCCCCTCCACAGCCTAACTCTGGTCCCCCTCAACGGCCCAACTCTGGTCCCCCTCAACGGCCCAACTCTGGTCCCCCTCAACGGCCCAACTCCGGTCCCCCTCAACGGCCCAACTCCGGACACCCCCCCGCAGCCCAACTCCGGTCCCCCTCAACAGCGTAACTCCGGTCCCCCTCAACAGCCCAACTCCGGTCCCCCTCAACAGCCCAACTCCGGTTCCCCTCAATAGCCCAACTCCAGTCCCCCTCAACAGCCCAACTCCTGTCCCCCTCAACAGCCCAACTCCTGTCCCCCCTCAACAGCCCAACTCCTGTCCCCCTCAACAGCCCAACTCCGGTCCCCCTCAACGGACCAACTCCGGTCCCCCTCAACGGACCAACTCCGGTCCCCCTCAACGGCCCAACTCCGGTCCCCCTCAACGGCCCAACTCCGGTCCCCCTCAACAGCACAACTCCGGTTCCCCTCAATAGCCCAACTCCGCCCCCGCCCCCACAGTCAGACTCCGACACCCCTCCACAGCCCAACTCCGGTCCCCCTCAACGGCCAAACTCCGGTCCCCCCGCCCCCACAGCCCAACTCCGGTCCCCCTCAAAAGCCCAACTCCGGTCCCCCTCAATAGCCCAACTCCGGTCCCCCTTCCCACAGCCCAACTACAGTCCCCCTAAACAGCCCAACTCCGGCACCCCCCCCAATTCCAGTCCCCCTCAACAGCTTAACTCCGGTCCCCCTCAACAGCCCAACTCCAGTCCCCCTCAACAGCCCAACTCCGGTCCCCCTTCCCACAGCCCAACTCCAGTCCCCCTCAACAGCCCAACTCCGGTCCCCCCGCCCCCCACAGCCCAACTCCGCCCCCCCTCAACAGCCCAACTACAGTCCCCCTAAACAGCCCAACTCCGGCCCCCCCCAATTCCAGTCCCCCTCAACAGCTTAACTCCGGTCCCCCTCAACAGCCCAACTAGGGTCCCCCTCAATACCACAACTCCCCCCCCCCCCTCCCCCACAGTCAGACTCCGCCCCCCTCCACAGCCCAACTCCGGTCCCCCTCAATAGCACAACTCCGGTTCCCCTCAATAGCCCAACTCCGGTTCCCTTCAATAGCCCAACTCCGCCCCCCCCCCGCAGTCAGACTCTGCCCCCTCCACAGCCTAACTCTGGTCCCCCTCAACGGCCCAACTCTGGTCCCCCTCAACGGCCCAACTCTGGTCCCCCTCAACGGCCCAACTCCGGTCCCCCTCAACGGCCCAACTCCGGACACCCCCCGCAGCCCAACTCCGGTCCCCCTCAACAGCGTAACTCCGGTCCCCCTCAACAGCCCAACTCCGGTCCCCCTCAACAGCCCAACTCCGGTTCCCCTCAACAGCCCAACTCCGGTTCCCCTCAATAGCCCAACTCCAGTCCCCCTCAACAGCCCAACTCCTGTCCCCCTCAACAGCCCAACTCCTGTCCCCCTCAACAGCCCAACTCCGGTCCCCCTCAACAGCCCAACTCCGGTCCCCCTCAACGGACCAACTCCGGTCCCCCTCAATGGCACAACTCCGGTTCCCCTCAATAGCCCAACTCTGGTCCCCCTCAACGGCCCAACTCCGGTCCCCCTCAACGGCCCAACTCCGGACACCCCCCCGCAGCCCAACTCCGGTCCCCCTCAACAGCGTAACTCCGGTCCCCCTCAACAGCCCAACTCCGGTCCCCCTCAACAGCCCAACTCCGGTTCCCCTCAACAGCCCAACTCCGGTTCCCCTCAATAGCCCAACTCCAGTCCCCCTCAACAGCCCAACTCCTGTCCCCCTCAACAGCCCAACTCCTGTCCCCCTCAACAGCCCAACTCCGGTCCCCCTCAACAGCCCAACTCCGGTCCCCCTCAACGGACCAACTCCGGTCCCCCTCAATGGCACAACTCCGGTTCCCCTCAATAGCCCAACTCCGGTCCCCCTCAATAGCCCAACTCCGGTCCCCCTTCCCACAGCCCAACTCCAGTCCCCCTCAATAGCCCAACACCGGTCCCCCTTCCCACAGCCCAACCCCAGTCCCCCTAAACAGCCCAACTCCGCCCCCCCCCCCCAACTCCGTTCCCCCTCAACAGTTCAACTCCGGTCCCCCTTAACAGCACAACTTCGGGTCCCCCTTAACAGCACAACTTCGGGTCCCCCTCAACAGCACAACTCCGGTCCCCCTCAACAGCACAACTCCGGTTCCCCTCAACAGCACAACTCCGGTCCCCCCGCCCCCACAGCCCAACTCCGCCCCCTCCACAGCCCAACTCCGGTCCCCCTCAATAGCCCAACTCCAGTCCCCTAAACAGCCCAACACCGCCCCCCCCCCCCCCCCCCCCCCCCCAATTCCAGTCCCCCTCAACAGCCCAACTCCGGTCCCCCTCAACAGCCCAACTCCGCCCCCTCAACAGCCCAACTCCGGTCCCCCTCAACAGCTCAACTCCGGTTCCCCTCAACAGCCCAACTCCGGTTCCCCTCAACAGCCCAACTCCGGTCCCCCCGCCCCCACAGCCCAACTCCGCCCCCCCTCAACGGCCCAACTCCGCCCCCCCTCAACGGCCCAACTCCGCCCCCCCTCAACGGCCCAACTCCGGTCCCCCCGCCTCCACAGCCCAACTCCGGTCCCCCTCAATAGCCCAACTCCGGTCCCCCTCAATAGCCCAACTCCAGTCCCCCTAAACAGCCCAACTCCGCCCCCCCCCCAACTGCGGTCCCCCTCAACAGCTCAACTCCGGTCCCCCTCAACAGCACAACTCCAGTCCCCCTCAATAGCCCAACTCCGGTCCCCCTCAATAGCCCAACTCCGGTCCCCCTCAATAGCCCAACTCCGGTCCCCCTCAACAGCACAACTCCAGTCCCCCTCAATAGCCCAACTCCGGTCCCCCTCAATAGCCCAACTCCGGTCCCCCTCAATAGCCCAACTCCGGTCCCCCTTCCCACAGCCCAACTCCAGTCCCCCTCAATAGCCCAACTCCGGTCCCCCTTCCCACAGCCCAACTCCGGTCCCCCTTCCCACAGCCCAACCCCAGTCCCCCTAAACAGCCCAACTCCGCCCCCCCCCCCCAACTCCGGTCCCCCTCAACAGTTCAACTCCGGTCCCCCTTAACAGCACAACTTCGGGTCCCCCTCAACAGCACAACTCCGGTCCCCCTCAACAGCACAACTCCGGTTCCCCTCAACAGCACAACTCCGGTCCCCCCGCCTCCACAGCCCAACTCCGGTCCCCCTCAATAGCCCAACTCCAGTCCCCCTAAACAGCCCAACTCCGCCCCCCCCCCCCAATTCCAGTCCCCCTCAACAGCCCAACTCCGGTCCCCCTCAACAGCCCAACTCCGGTTCCCCTCAACAGCCCAACTCCGGTCCCCCTCAATAGCACAACTCCGGTTCCCCTCAATAGCCCAACTCCGCCCCCCCCCGCCCCCACAGTCAGACTCCGCCCCCTCAACAGCCCAACTCCGGTCCCCCTCAACAGTTCAACTCCGGTCCCCCTTAACAGCACAACTTCGGGTCCCCCTCAACAGCACAACTCCGGTCCCCCTCAACAGCACAACTCCGGTTCCCCTCAACAGCACAACTCCGGTCCCCCCGCCTCCACAGCCCAACTCCGGTCCCCCTCAATAGCCCAACTCCAGTCCCCCTAAACAGCCCAACTCCGCCCCCCCCCCCCAATTCCAGTCCCCCTCAACAGCCCAACTCCGGTCCCCCTCAACAGCCCAACTCCGGTTCCCCTCAACAGCCCAACTCCGGTCCCCCTCAATAGCACAACTCCGGTTCCCCTCAATAGCCCAACTCTGCCCCCCCCGCCCCCACAGTCAGACTCCGCCCCCTCCACAGCCTAACTCTGGTCCCCCTCAACGGCCCAACTCTGGTCCCCCTCAACGGCCCAACTCTGGTCCCCCTCAACGGCCCAACTCCGGTCCCCCTCAACGGCCCAACTCCGGACACCCCCCGCAGCCCAACTCCGGTCCCCCTCAACAGCGTAACTCCGGTCCCCCTCAACAGCCCAACTCCGGTCCCCCTCAACAGCCCAACTCCGGTTCCCCTCAACAGCCCAACTCCGGTTCCCCTCAATAGCCCAACTCCAGTCCCCCTCAACAGCCCAACTCCTGTCCCCCTCAACAGCCCAACTCCTGTCCCCCTCAACAGCCCAACTCCGGTCCCCCTCAACAGCCCAACTCCGGTCCCCCTCAACGGACCAACTCCGGTCCCCCTCAATGGCACAACTCCGGTTCCCCTCAAAAGCCCAAACCCGGGTCCCCCTCAATAGCCCAACTCCAGTCCCCCTAAACAGCCCAACTCCGCCCCCCCCCCCCAACTCTGGTCCCCCCTCAACAGCTCAACTCCGGTCCCCCTCAATAGCCCAACTCCGGTCCCCCTCAATAGCCCAACTCCGGTCCCCCTCAATAGCCCAACTCCGGTCCCCCTTCCCACAGCCCAACTCCAGTCCCCCTCAATAGCCCAACACCGGTCCCCCTTCCCACAGCCCAACCCCAGTCCCCCTAAACAGCCCAACTCCGCCCCCCCCCCCAACTCCGGTCCCCCTCAACAGTTCAACTCCGGTCCCCCTTAACAGCACAACTTCGGGTCCCCCTTAACAGCACAACTTCGGGTCCCCCTCAACAGCACAACTCCGGTCCCCCTCAACAGCACAACTCCGGTTCCCCTCAACAGCACAACTCCGGTCCCCCCGCCCCCACAGCCCAACTCCGCCCCCTCCACAGCCCAACTCCGGTCCCCCTCAATAGCCCAACTCCAGTCCCCCCCCCCCCCCCCCCCCCCCCCCCCCCCCCCCCCCCCCCCCCCAATTCCAGTCCCCCTCAACAGCCCAACTCCGGTCCCCCTCAACAGCCCAACTCCGGTTCCCCTCAACAGCCCAACTCCGGTCCCCCTCAATAGCACAACTCCGGTTCCCCTCAATAGCCCAACTCTGCCCCCCCCGCCCCCACAGTCAGACTCCGCCCCCTCAACAGCCCAACTCCGGTCCCCCTCAACAGCTCAACTCCGGTTCCCCTCAACAGCCCAACTCCGGTTCCCCTCAACAGCCCAACTCCGGTCCCCCGCCCCCACAGCCCAACTCCGCCCCCCCTCAACGGCCCAACTCCGCCCCCCCTCAACGGCCCAACTCCGCCCCCCCTCAACGGCCCAACTCCGGTCCCCCCGCCTCCACAGCCCAACTCCGGTCCCCCTCAATAGCCCAACTCCGGTCCCCCTCAATAGCCCAACTCCAGTCCCCCTAAACAGCCCAACTCCGCCCCCCCCCCAACTGCGGTCCCCCTCAACAGCTCAACTCCGGTCCCCCTCAACAGCACAACTCCAGTCCCCCTCAATAGCCCAACTCCGGTCCCCCTCAATAGCCCAACTCCGGTCCCCCTCAATAGCCCAACTCCGGTCCCCCTTCCCACAGCCCAACTCCAGTCCCCCTCAATAGCCCAACTCCGGTCCCCCTTCCCACAGCCCAACCCCAGTCCCCCTAAACAGCCCAACTCCGCCCCCCCCCCCAACTCCGGTCCCCCTCAACAGTTCAACTCCGGTCCCCCTTAACAGCACAACTTCGGGTCCCCCTCAACAGCACAACTCCGGTCCCCCTCAACAGCACAACTCCGGTTCCCCTCAACAGCACAACTCCGGTCCCCCCGCCTCCACAGCCCAACTCCGGTCCCCCTCAATAGCCCAACTCCAGTCCCCCTAAACAGCCCAACTCCCCCCCCCCCCCCCCCCCCCCAATTCCAGTCCCCCTCAACAGCCCAACTCCGGTCCCCCTCAACAGCCCAACTCCGGTTCCCCTCAACAGCCCAACTCCGGTCCCCCTCAATAGCACAACTCCGGTTCCCCTCAATAGCCCAACTCCGCCCCCCCCGCCCCCACAGTCAGACTCCGCCCCCTCAACAGCCCAACTCCGGTCCCCCTCAACAGCTCAACTCCGGTTCCCCTCAACAGCCCAACTCCGGTTCCCCTCAACAGCCCAACTCCGGTCCCCCCGCCCCCACAGCCCAACTCCGCCCCCCCTCAACGGCCCAACTCCGCCCCCCCCTCAACGGCCCAACTCCGCCCCCCCCTCAACGGCCCAACTCCGGTCCCCCCGCCTCCACAGCCCAACTCCGGTCCCCCTCAACGGCCCAACTCCGGTCCCCCTCAACGGCCCAACTCCGGTCCCCCTCAATGGCCCAACTCCGGTCCCCCTCAATAGCACAACTCCGGTCCCCCTCAATAGCCCAACTCCGGACATCCCCCCCCCCCAAAGCCCAACTCCGGTCCCCCTCAACAGCCCAACCTCTGTCCCAGGTTGTATCTAGTTTTACAGTAAAGTGAAGACACGTCACTATACAGCTGTGTCCCAGGTCTTCCTAGAGTTGTGCTGACTAACTCTCCTGTCGTCTCAGGATCCAAGCTCTCCTCCTCCAACGGCTCCAGACAGCGGATGATGCAGCGGAAGTCACGCAGGAAGCTGTAACTCCGGCAGGAAGCTGTAACTCCGGCAGGAAGCTGTAACTCCGGCAGGAAGCTGTAACTCCGGCAGGAAGCTGTAACTCCGGCAGAGAGAACGGTTTTGCTGAAGAGAGGGAGAGGGGATGCCCAAGCAGAGGTTGTGACTGTGGGAAGACCGGTTGGAGAGAACCAGACGGGGCCTCTCTCTTGTCATACATAATGTATTCACCTGATGAATCAGTACCTGTTGCTTTCAACAGTGATACAGTATCACTTTTTAAAGACATGATTTACAATTGTTTTTTCCCCCCCAGACATATTTAATTATAATAAATCAGTCTGTAATGAATGCTTTTAAGTGACACGATGAAATAAATACACAGATCTGCTTTTAAACTCGTCTGTCTTGCTTTTTCATTCTGGTGGTGTATTCATTAGTGGGACACTGTTGCTAAATGTTTACGTCTGTTTGCTTCCTAGTCCTATAACAGGCGTGTGTTAGACCCAGTCTACACTATAACAGGTGTGTGTTAGACCCAGTCTACACTATAACAGGTGTGTGTTAGACCCAGTCTACACTATAACAGGTGTGTGTTAGACCCAGTCCACACTATAACAGGTGTGTGTTAGACCCAGTCCACACTATAACAGGTGCGTGTTAGACCCAGTCTACACTATAACAGGTGTGTGTTAGACCCCAGACTAACCAGTCTACACTATAACAGGTGTGTGTTAGACCCCAGACTAACCAGTCTACACTATAACAGGTGTGTGTTAGACCCAGTCTACACTATAACAGGTGCGTGTTAGACCCCAGACTAACCAGTCTACACTATAACAGGTGTGTGTTAGACCCAGTCTACACTATAACAGATGTGTGTTAGACCCCAGACTAACCAGTCCACACTATAACAGGTGTGTGTTAGACCCCAGACTAACCAGTCTACACTATAACAGGTGTGTGTTAGACCCGGTCCACACTATAACAGGTGTGTGTTAGACCCCAGACTAACCAGTCTACACTATAACAGGTGTGTGTTAGACCCCAGACTAACCAGTCCACACTATAACAGGTGTGTGTGTTAGACCCCAGACTAACCAGTCTACACTATAACAGGTGTGTGTTAGACCCAGTCTACACTATAACAGGTGTGTGTTAGACCCCAGACTAACCAGTCCACACTATAACAGGTGCGTGTTAGACCCAGTCTACACTATAACAGGTGTGTGTTAGACCCCAGACTAACCAGTCTACACTATAACAGGTGTGTGTTAGACCCAGTCTACACTATAACAGGTGTGTGTTAGACCCCAGACTAACCAGTCCACACTATAACAGGTGCGTGTTAGACCCAGTCTACACTATAACAGGTGTGTGTTAGACCCCAGACTAACCAGTCTACACTATAACAGGTGTGTGTTAGACCCCAGACTAACCAGTCTACACTATAACAGGTGTGTGTTAGACCCAGTCTACACTATAACAGGTGCGTGTTAGACCCCAGACTAACCAGTCTACACTATAACAGGTGTGTGTTAGACCCAGTCTACACTATAACAGATGTGTGTTAGACCCCAGACTAACCAGTCCACACTATAACAGGTGTGTGTTAGACCCCAGACTAACCAGTCTACACTATAACAGGTGTGTGTTAGACCCGGTCCACACTATAACAGGTGTGTGTTAGACCCCAGACTAACCAGTCTACACTATAACAGGTGTGTGTTAGACCCCAGACTAACCAGTCCACACTATAACAGGTGTGTGTGTTAGACCCCAGACTAACCAGTCTACACTATAACAGGTGTGTGTTAGACCCAGTCTACACTATAACAGGTGTGTGTTAGACCCCAGACTAACCAGTCCACACTATAACAGGTGTGTGTTAGACCCAGTCTACACTATAACAGGTGTGTGTTAGACCCCAGACTAACCAGTCCACACTATAACAGGTGTGTGTTAGACCCAGTCCACACTATAACAGGTGTGTTAAACCCAGTCTACACTATAACAGGTGTGTGTTAGACCCAGTCCACACTATAACAGGTGTGTGTTAGACCCCAGACTAACCAGTCTACACTATAACAGGTGTGTGTTAGACCCAGTCTACACTATAACAGGTGTGTGTTAGACCCCAGACTAACCAGTCTACACTATAACAGGTGTGTGTTAGACCCCAGACTAACCAGTCTACACTATAACAGGTGTGTGTTAGACCCAGTCTACACTATAACAGGCGTGTGTTAGACCCCAGACTAACCAGTCTACACTATAACAGGTGTGTGTTAGACACCAGACTAACCAGTCCACACTCTGACAGGCGTGTGTTAGGCTGATATAGTGTACCTATGATGAAAATTACAGGCCTCTCTCATCTTTTTAAGTGGGAGAACTTGCACAATTGGTGGCTGACTAAATACTTTTTTGCCCCACTGTATACACCAGACATATACACTAGCCATATACACTAGACATAAACACCAGACATATACACCAGACATATAGACTAGACATATACACTAGACATATACACCAGACATACAGTGCCTTGCGAAAGTATTCGGCCCCCTTGAACTTTGCGACCTTTTGCCACATTTCAGGCTTCAAACATAAAGATATAAAACTGTATTTTTTTGTGAAGAATCAACAACAAGTGGGACACAATCATGAAGTGGAACGACATTTATTGGATATTTCAAACTTTTTTAACAAATCATTAACTGAAAAATTGGGCGCGCAAAATTATTCAGCCCCTTTACTTTCAGTGCAGCAAACTCTCTCCAGAAGTTCAGTGAGGATCTCTGAATGATCCAATGTTGACCTAAATGACTAATGATGATAAATACAATCCACCTGTGTGTAATCAAGTCTCCGTATAAATGCACCTGCACTGTGATAGTCTCAGAGGTCCGTTAAAAGCGCAGAAAGCATCATGAAGAACAAGGAACACACCAGGCAGGTCCGAGATACTGTTGTGAAGAAGTTTAAAGCCGGATTTGGATACAAAAAGATTTCCCAAGCTTTAAACATCCCAAGGAGCACTGTGCAAGCGATAATATTGAAATGGAAGGAGTATCAGACCACTGCAAATCTACCAAGACCTGGCCGTCCCTCTAAACTTTCAGCTCATACAAGGAGAAGACTGATCAGAGATGCAGCCAAGAGGCCCATGATCACTCTGGATGAACTGCAGAGATCTACAGCTGAGGTGGGAGACTCTGTCCATAGGACAACAATCAGTCGTATATTGCACAAATCGGTCCATTATGGAAGAGTGGCAAGAAGAAAGCCATTTCTTAAAGATATCCATAAAAAGTGTCGTTTAAAGTTTGCCACAAGCCACCTGGGAGACACACCAAACATGTGGAAGAAGGTGCTCTGGTCAGATGAAACCAAAATTGAACTTTTTGGCAACAATGCAAAATGTAAAACGTTATGCTTTTGGCGTAAAAGCAACACAGCTCATCACCCTGAACACCCTATCCCCACTGTCAAACATGGTGGTTGCAGCATCATGGTTTGGGCCTGCTTTTCTTCAGCAGGTACAGGGAAGATGGTTAAAATTGATGGGATGATGGATGGAGCCAAATACAGGACCATTCTGGAAGAAAACCTGATGGAGTCTGCAAAAGACCTGAGACTGGGACAGAGATTTGTCTTCCAACAAGACAATGATCTAAAACATAAAGCTAAATCTACAATGGAATGGTTCAAAAATAAACATATCCAGGTGTTAGAATGGCCAAGTCAAAGTCCAGACCTGAATCCAATCGAGAATCTGTGGAAAGAACTGAAAAGAACTGCTGTTCACAAATGCTCTCCATCCAACCTCACTGAGCTCGAGCTGTTTTGCAAGGAGGAATGGGAAAAAATTTCAGTCTCTCGATGTGCAAAACTGATAGAGACATACCCCAAGCGACTTACAGCTGTAATCGCAGCAAAAGGTGGCGCTACAAAGTATTAACTTAAGGGGGCTGAATAATTTTGCACGCCCAATTTTTCAGTTTTTGATTTGTTAAAAAAGTTTGAAATATCCAATATATGTCGTTCCACTTCATGATTGTGTCCCACTTGTTGTTGATTCTTCACAAAAAAATACAGTTTTATATCTTTATGTTTGAAGCCTGAAATGTGGCAAAAGGTCGCAAAGTTCAAGGGGGCCGAATACTTTCGCAAGGCACTGTACATAATAATACTACAGGTTAGTATATATAATACTACTACAGGTTAGTATATATAATACTACTACAGGTTAGCATATATAATACTACTACAGGTTCAGACATGTTTCATGACATCAGTTCAGACCAGCATATCTTTTCAGTTCATAAAGATGTTTTTTACATTCATATACAGAGAAAATAAATCATTTTTGGACACAACGATTATATACAGTGCAGTGATCTATGATTTCCATTCTAGATTTTGTCCTTTTTATTGGCAGACATTTTGGAATCATTTCAGAAAAAAACATTACTTGAAAGGAACCTATTCCACTCTTCACGTTATTTGCAGAAATACAGCAAATAGATACATCACGGAGCCTTCTGTCGTATGGTGACCAACAGGCACTTTGGAATGGGATTCTATAAATGTAGAATTAAACAAAAGACATTTGGACAACCTGGTCTCCTCAATATATATATATATATATATATTTATTTTTTTAAAGAAATAGCCTTTATAAGCTTGGTATTATAAAATACAATGTTAAAACCATATTTCTAGCCAATACATCTATTTGAGAGTAGAAGAGAAAGAGAAGATGTTTTATATTTATATCTTATATAACATAGGATGAACTCTACAGATCAGGACTCCAGATCCTCAGATGAAATGTCATCCTGAAGGACAATGCACAACATAACGGTCGGCGGCTGTGCAGATCCCCTGCTGGGTGGCGATAAAAGCTGCTGATTCAACACGGAGAATCGTCTGAAAATTAACAGAAAATTAACACAGCCATCTGCTTTCAACCGTTTGTCGACGAGGTCTGTTTTGTCCTTATTAACACTGCTTATTAATATCATCATAACACCATATGATAACACCGTATGATACCACCATATGATAATGCCATATTATACCAGCATATGATAACACCATATGATAACACCATATGATAACATCATATCATTACACTGTATGATAACACCATATGATAACACCATATCATTACACCATATCATTACACCATATAACACCATATGATAACACCATATCATTACACCATATGATAACACCATATCATTACACCATATGATAACACCATATCATTACACCATATGATAACACCATATCATTACACCATATGATAACACCATATGATAACACCATATGATAACACCATATCATTACACCATATGATAACACCATATCATTACACCATATAACACCATATGATAACACCATATGATAACACCATATCATTACACCATATGATAACACCATATCATTACACCATATGATAACACCATATCATTACACCATATGATAACACCATATCATTACACCATATGATAACACCATATGATAACACCATATCATTACACCATATAACACCATATCATTACACCATATAACACCATATCATTACACCATAACATTACACCATATCATTACACCATAACATTACACCATATAACACCATATCATTACACCATATAACACCATAACATTACATATCAACACAGCTCAAATTGTAAAAATAAAAAACAAAGAAGCAAAAACAGTTATTACCTACTACACTGAGTATATCAAACATTAAGAACACGTCCTAATATAGAGTTGACCCTCTTTTTCCCCTCAGAACAGCCTCAAATCATCCGGGCATGGACTCTACAAGGTGTTGAAAGCGTTCCACAGGGATGCTGGCCCATGTTGACTCTACAAGGTGTTGAAAGCGTTCCACAGGGATGCTGGTCCATGTTGACTCTACAAGGTGTTGAAAGCGTTCCACAGGGATGCTGGCCCATGTTCACTCTACAAGGTGTTGAAAGCGTTCCACAGGGATGCTGGCCCATGTTCACTCCAGGGATGCTGGCCCATGTTGACTCCAGGGATGCTGGCCCATGTTGACTCCAGGGATGCTGGCCCATGTTAACTCCAGGGATGCTGGCCCATGTTGACTCCAGGGATGCTGGCCCATGTTGACTCCAGGGATGCTGGCCCATGTTCACTCCAGGGATGCTGGCCCATGTTGACTCCAGGGATGCTGGCCCATGTTGACTCCAGGGATGCTGGCCCATGTTGACTCCAGGGATGCTGGCCCATGTTGACTCCAGGGATGCTGGTCCATGTTGACTCCAGGGATGCTGGCCCATGTTGACTCCAGGGATGCTGGCCCATGTTGACTCCAGGGATGCTGGCCCATGTTGACTCCAGGGATGCTGGCCCATGTTGACTCCAGGGATGCTGGCCCATGTTGACTCCAGGGATGCTGGCCCATGTTGACTCCAGGGATGCTGGCCCATGTTCAAGATGGCTGGATGTGCTTCGGGTGGTGGACCTTTCTTGATACAGATGGGAAACTGTTGAGCGTGAAAAACCCAGCAGCGTTGCAGTTGTTGATACTCAAACCGGTGCGCCTGGTACCTCCTACCATACCCCGTTCTAAGGCATTCCCATATTTTGTCCTAATCATTCACCCTCTGAAAGGCACACATACACAATCCATGTCTCAAGGCTTAAAAATCATCCTTTAACTGGTCTCCTCACCTTCATCTACACTGATTTGAAGTGGATTTAACAGGTGACATCAATAAGGGATCATAGCTTTCACCTGGATTCACCTGTTCAGTCTGTCATGGAAAGAGCAGGTGTTCCTAATGTTTCGTCCACATTGAACCATGAGCTGTTTTCATTGTGTTGACATACTGTGTACCGATGGCTGATATAGAAAATAAAGGACCACATTTCACCACCTTATTTTTCAAAGACATAAAACATCTAAGTTAAAATAGTTACTGAAGCGTTTTACAGACATGTCTGAGATCTGGTTGGTCTCTCTCTCTTGATCCTGGTCATATCAGAGCTATAGAGATCTGGTTGGTCTCTCTCTCTGGATCCTGGTCATATCAGAGCTATAGAGATCTGGTTAGTCTCTCTCTGGATCCTGGTCATATCAGAGCTATAGAGATCTGGTTGGTCTCTCTCTGGATCCTGGTCATATCAGAGCTATAGAGATCTGGTTAGTCTCTCTCTGGATCCTGGTCATATCAGAGCTATAGAGATCTGGTTGGTCTCTCTCTCTATATATGGCTCTGTGTCAGGTCACGACCTCAGAGGAGACAACCTGTATGGCACTACATGATGTAGAATAACAGCAAAAGCCACAATATGGCATCACATTTTACATTTGTAATTATTTGGTGAATATATTGTTCATGTCAAAGAATACATTTATATCACATTATATGAGAGAGCCTGGCTAGTGGGAGGAGTTAGTTACTCTATGAGAGAGCCTGGCTAGTGGGAGGAGTTAGTTACTCTATGAGAGAGCCTGGCTAGTGGGAGGAGTTAGTTACTCTATGAGAGAGCCTGGCTAGTGGGAGGAGTTAGTTACTCTATGAGAGAGTCTGGCTAGTGGGAGGAGTTAGTTACTCTATGAGAGAGCCTGGCTAGTGGGAGGAGTTAGTTACTCTATGAGAGAGTCTGGCTAGTGGGAGGAGTTAGTTACTCTATGAGAGAGCCTGGCTAGTGGGAGGAGTTAGTTACTCCATGAGAGAGCCTGGCTAGTGGGAGGAGTTAGTTACTCTATGAGAGAGCCTGGCTAGTGGGAGGAGTTAGTTACTCTATGAGAGAGTCTGGCTAGTGGGAGGAGTTAGTTACTCCATGAGAGAGCCTGGCTAGTGGGAGGAATTAGTTACTCTATGAGAGAGCCTGGCTAGTGGGAGGAGTTAGTTACTCTATGAGAGAGCCTGGCTAGTGGGAGGAGTTAGTTACTATATGAGAGAGCCTGGCTAGTGGGAGGAGTTGGTTAATCTATCAGAGAGCCTGGCTGGTGGGAGGAGTTAGTTACTCTATCAGAGAGCCTGGCTAGTGGGAGGAGTTAGTTACTATATGAGAGAGCCTGGCTAGTGGGAGGAGTTGGTTACTCTATCAGAGAGCCTGGCTGGTGGGAGGAGTTAGTTACTCTATCAGAGAGCCTGGCTAGTGGGAGGAGTTAGTTACTCTATCAGAGAGCCTGGCTAGTGGGAGGAGTTAGTTACTCTATTAGAGCCTGGCTAGTGGGAGGAGTTAGTTACTCTATGAGAGAGCCTGGCTAGTGGGAGGAGTTAGTTACTCTACGAGAGAGCCTGGCTAGTGGGAGGAGTTAGTTACTCTATGAGAGAGCCTGGCTAGTGGGAGGAGTTAGTTACTCTATGAGAGAGCCTGGCTAGTGGGAGGAGTTAGTTACTCTACGAGAGAGCCTGGCTAGTGGGAGGAGTTAGTTACTCTACGAGAGAGCCTGGCTAGTGGGAGGAGTTAGTTACTCTATGAGAGAGCCTGGCTAGTGGGAGGAGTTAGTTACTCTACGAGAGAGTCTGGCTAGTGGGAGGAGTTAGTTACTCTACGAGAGAGTCTGGCTAGTGGGAGGAGTTAGTTACTCTATGAGAGAGCCTGGCTAGTGGGAGGAGTTAGTTACTATATGAGAGAGCCTGGCTAGTGGGAGGAGTTAGTTACTCTACGAGAGAGCCTGGCTAGTGGGAGGAGTTAGTTACTCTATGAGAGAGCCTGGCTAGTGGGAGGAGTTAGTCACCTTATGTTTGAACATATTATTTGAAAGAGAGCATCAACTCTTTTTATTTTCTAAAGATAACTAAAGGACATGAATCTGAATTGTCTGGGAAGATAAGTGGTTGGTGAGGGGTCTGAGCCAATTACACAATCCGGTGGGCGAGTGGGTTCTCAGCCAATCAGGTGGGCAGCTTGAGTGTGGACGGTGTCTCGGCCAGGGGTTTGAGACAATCAGGTGGGCAGGTTGAGTGTGGACGGTGTCTCGGCCAGGGGTTTGAGACAATCAGGTGGGCAGGTTGAGTGTGGACGGTGTCTCGGCCAGGGGTTTGAGACAATCAGGTGGGCAGGTTGAGTGTGGACGGTGTCTCGGCCAGGGGTTTGAGACAATCAGGTGGGCAGGTTGAGTGTGGACGGTGTCTCGGCCAGGGGTTTGAGACAATCAGGTGGGCAGGTTGAGTGTGGACGGTGTCTCGGCCAGGGGTTTGAGACAATCAGGTGGGCAGGTTGAGTGTGGACGGTGTCTCGGCCAGGGGTTTGAGACAATCAGGTGGGCAGGTTGAGTGTGGACGGTGTCTCGGCCAGGGGTTTGAGACAATCAGGTGGGCAGGTTGAGTGTGGACGGTGTCTCGGCCAGGGGTTTGAGACAATCAGGTGGGCAGGTTGAGTGTGGACGGTGTCTCGGCCAGGGGTTTGAGACAATCAGGTGGGCAGGTTGAGTGTGGACGGTGTCTCGGCCAGGGGTTTGAGACAATCAAGTGGGCAGGTTGAGTGTGGACGGTGTCTCGGCCAGGGGGCCCACCATGCGTATCTGTAAGGCGGAGGAGCTCTTGGAACTGAGCATGGAGAGCTGTGTTCCCCCGTTGACACCGCTGCTGACCAGGGATGGGTGGCGCTGCTGATGCTTCAGATCCACGGTAAAGTACCGGTTCACCCTCCAGCTACGCCACTTCCTCTTGATCTCAGACTGCACCTGGAATAACAGACAACAACAGAGTGACAATGTAACAGTCTAGTCCACTAGGTGGTTACTAAACAATAAAAGAGTTACAATGTAACTGTCTAGTCCACTAGGTGGTTACTAAACAATAACAGAGTTATAATGTAACAGTCTAGTCCACTAAGTGGTTACTAGACAACAACAGAGTTACAATGTAACAGTCTAGTCCACTAGGTGGTTACTAAACAATAACAGAGTTACAATGCAACAGTCTAGTCCACTAGGTGGTTACTAAACAATAAGAGTCACAATGTAACAGTCTAGTCCACTAGGTGGTTACTAAACAATAAGAGTCACAATGTAACAGTCTAGTCCACTAGGTGGTTACTAAACAATAACAGAGTCACAATGTAACAGTCTAGTCCACTAGGTGGTTACTAAACAATAACAGAGTCACAATGTAACAGTCTAGTCCACTAGGTGGTTACTAAACAATAAGAGTCACAATGTAACAGTCTAGTCCACTAGGTGGTTACTAAACAATAACAGAGTCACAATGTAACAGTCTAGTCCACTAGGTGGTTACTAAACAACAACAGAGTTATAATGTAACAGTCTAGTCCACTAGGTGGTTACTAAACAATAACAGAGTCACAATGTAACAGTCTAGTCCACTAGGTGGTTACTAAACAATAACAGAGTTACAATGTAACAGTCTAGTCCACTAGGTGGTTACTAAACAATAAGAGAGTCACAATGTAACAGTCTAGTCCACTAGGTGGTTACTAAACAATAACAGAGTTAAAATGTAACAGTCTAGTCCACTAGGTGCTTACTAAACAATAAGAGAGTCACAATGTAACAGTCTAGTCCACTAGGTGGTTACTAAACAATAACAGAGTCACAATGTAACAGTCTAGTCCACTAGGTGGTTACTAAACAATAACAGAGTTATAATGTAACAGTCTAGTCCACTAGGTGGTTACTAACACTACTACTTAGTATAATACTGCAGGCAGTTATTCATAACGACACTGGGCTATAATCAGCTGATGCTATCATCAGATACCATGTCTAGAGAGGGTAAAGAAGCCTCCTACCTCTCCATTGAGGAAACAGTAGAGGACAGCCACAACAAAACCCTGGAAAGGGAAAGAAGAAGAGAGATGAGCAGTTCGATTGCCCTTTTCAACAATGCTCTCAGAGTTACTGCTATTCCACTAACCCACCGTCTTAGAAGGAGTGTGTTACCTGGAAAGATCCTAGGCCCAGCTCAAACACCAGCCTCTCCTTCTTGCTGACGTCCTCTGGTGAGAAGGCAAACACAGTGTAGTGGATCCCGAAGAGGGGGATGAGTAAAAGGGTGGACCGAGCCAGACGCCTGACAACAACACATCATATTGTTACTACTTATACAAAACCAATACACAACACAACATTGTCACAACCTTAGAACAACAAATACACAACGTTATACTGTTTCAACCTTAGAAAAACCAATACACAATATTGCACTGTTTCAATCTTAGCACAACTAATAGAACTATAATAAAATGAACACACATCACTGTTACAAGCTTAGAACAACTAATACACAACATTACACTGTAACAACCTTAGAACAACAACCATACAACACTCTTACAACCGTCGAACAACCAATACATTCCTGCCACAACCTAAGAGAAACCAACACACAACAAAAACAACTAACAGGCAACATTATATATCCTACTAATAACAACACTACTACAACCTGACTAAGACTCAGACATCCTCCTGACAACAACACTACTACAACCTGACTAAGACTCAGACATCCTCCTGACAACAACACTACTACAACCTGACTAAGACTCAGACATCCTCCTGACAACAACACTACTACAACCTGACTAAGACTCAGACATCCTCCTGACAACAACACTACTACAACCTGACTAAGACTAATACTCAGACATCAACACCACTACAACCTGACTAAGACTCAGACATCCTCCTGACAACAACACTACTACAACCTGACTAAGACTCAGACATCCTCCTGACAACAACACTACTACAACCTGACTAAGACAAACACTCAGACATCCTCCTGACAACAACACTACTACAACCTGACTAAGACTAATACTCAGACATCAACACCACTACAACCTGACTAAGACTAATACTCAGACATCAACACCACTACAACCTGACTAAGACTAATACTCAGACATCAACACCACTACAACCTAAGACTCAGACATCCTCCTGACAACAACACTACTACAACCTGACTAAGACTCAGACATCCTCCTGACAACAACACTACTACAACCTGACTAATACTCAGACATCCTCCTGACAACAGCACTACTACAACCTGACTAAGACAAACACTCAGACATCCTCCTGACAACAACACTACTACAACCTGACTAATACAAACACTCAGACATCCTCCTGACAACAACACTACAACAACCTGACTAATACAAACACTCAGACATCCTCCTGACAACAACACTACTACAACCTGACTAAGACAAACACTCAGACATCCTCCTGACAACAACACCACTACAACCTGACTAAGACAAACACTCAGACATTCTTCCGACAACAACACCACTACAACCTGACTAAGACAAACACTCAGACATCCCGCTGACAAAAACACCACTACAACCTGACGAAGACAAACACTCAGACATCCTCCTGACAACAACACCACTACAACCTGACTAAGACAAACACTCAGACATCCTCCTGACAACAACACTACTACAACCTGACTAACACTCAGACATCCTCCTGACAA
This sequence comes from Oncorhynchus kisutch, assembly GCF_002021735.2. Classification (NCBI taxonomy): domain Eukaryota; kingdom Metazoa; phylum Chordata; class Actinopteri; order Salmoniformes; family Salmonidae; genus Oncorhynchus; species Oncorhynchus kisutch. The sequence goes on along the minus strand of NC_034200.2, from coordinate 41,065,807 downwards.
CAACACTACTACAACCTGACTAAGACAAACAATCAGACATCCTCCTGACAACAACACTACTACAACCTGACTAAGACTCAGACATCCTCCTGACAACAACACTACTACAACCTGACTAAGACTCAGACATCCTCCTGACAACAACACTACTACAACCTGACTAAGACAAACAATCAGACATCCTCCTGACAACAACACTACTACAACCTGACTAAGACAAACACACAGACATCCTCCTGACAACAACACCACTACAACCTGACTAAGACTAACACTCAGATTCCGGGTTGCTTCTGAGAATAACATTGACGTATACACTGACACAGTGACGGAGTTCATCAGGAAGTGCATAGGAGAGTTGTTCCCTCTGTGACTATTAATATCTACCTGAACCATATACTGTGGATAGATGGCAGCATTCGCGCAAAACTGAAAGCGCTAACAAATGCATGTAACCACGGTGACTGAGAACATGGTTGAATACAAACAGTCCGTAAGGCAATAAAACAGGCAAAATGTCAGTATCGAGATAAAGTGGAGTGGCAATTCAACGGCTCAGACACGAGACCTAAGTGGCAGAGACTCCAGACAATCACGGATTACAAAGGGAAAACCAGCCACTTCATGCTCCCAGGCAAGCTAAACTCCTTCTTCGCCTTCTTTGAGAAGAACACAGTATTGTTCTCTCTGCCCAAGATGGCGTAGCAGTAGGTCGTCCTGTCCTGTCGTGTCCCTGTATATATCGTTTCTTTTTCGTTTTTTACATATTCTCTCCACATATCTCTTTGAAAACATTTTGCTAAACCTTAAGCTTCCAAATACTCTCCTGCAACCCGACTCACCCAATGTAGCTATTTTTCCTAAAGTATTTATATTTACTTCGGGACCCCTCAACTGAAACTAGCCAGCTAACCAGCGGGTATGCTAGCGGTCTTCAGCTAACCGGTCATCAGCTAACCTGTAGTTCGGAAAGCTCTCGCCTGTTCGTACAACGCGACTTTAACCAGAGCATAACGGACCTATTTATTTTTCATCCCCGGATTCATCCCCGGATTCCCACCGCACACGGAACATCTTTCAGCTGGATTTTTCAGCAACTAGCTATCTAGCTAAACCGCAACTCCGGATTACTCCTGGCTAGCGTTTCCACCCACTTAGCTTGAAGCTAGCCCGGCCGTAGCACCTGTGCTACCACCGTAGCATACTCCTGAGCTACAATACCCGGGCCCACGACCGGTCTACCGATGTCATCGCATGAAGAGGAATAAACAGACTCACCCCATCGCGACGTCCCCCAAAGGCTAACTCTCTAGCCCTCGCTATCTCCCTGCTTGCTAATTCGGCCTGCTAACTGCTAGCTTGTCCAGCTCCGGTCCGCTAACTGCTACCTTGTCTAGCCCGGGCCTACAAACTGTTAGCTTGTTAGCACAGGCCTGCTAACCGCCTGAATCGCCGCGTCCCAAACGCTCACCGGACCCATATTTACTTTCTATCTCTTTTGACTTTTAATTTGTTTATACCTTCCGGAAACCTGCCTCACCCAATGTGATACGGAATCGCTATTATTTTTTTTATTTTTAGAACACACTCAAGAACCTCCAGAAGCTAACCAGCTAACTAGCTACAAGCTATTTAGTCATTGTTATTTTTTTTTTACCTGGATAACACTCGCCAGTCCAGCTTCCCTGCCCCATCCACCGCTGCCCCCTGGACACTGATCTCTTGGCTACATAGCTGATGCACGCTGGACTGTCCATTAATCACGGTACTCCATTCTGCTTGTTTGTTTTATCTGTTGGCCCCGTTGCCTAGTCTACGCCATTTTACCTGCTGTTGTTGTGCTAGCTGATTAGCTGTTGTCTCACCTACTGTTTTAGCTAGCTTTCCCAATTCAACACCTGTGATTACTGTATGTCTCTCTCAAATGTCAATATGCCTTGTATACTGTTGTTCAGGTTAGTTATCATTGTTTTAGTTCACAATGGAGCCCCTAGTTCCACTCTTCATGCCCCTGATAACTCCTTTGTCCCACCTCCCACACATGCGGTGACCTCACCCATTACTACCAGCATGTCCAGAGTTACAACCTCTCTCATCATCACCCAGTGCCTGGGCTTACCTCCGCTGTACCCACACCCCACCATACCCCTGTCTGCGCATTATGCCCTGAATATATTCTACCATGCCCAGAAACCTGCTCCTCTTATTCTCTGTCCCCAACGCTCTAGGCGACCAGTTTTGATAGCCTTTAGCCGCACCCTCATACTACTCCTTCTCTGTTCCGCGGGTGATGTGGAGGTAAACCCAGGCCCTGCATGTCCCCAGGCACCCTCATTTGTTGACTTCTGTGATCGAAAAAGCCTTGGTTTCATGCATGTCAACATCAGAAGCCTCCTCCCTAAGTTTGTTTTACTCACTGCTTTAGCACACTCTGCTAACCCTGATGTCCTTGCTGTGTCTGAATCCTGGCTCAGGAAGGCCACCAAAAATTCAGAGATTTCCATACCCAACTATAACATCTTCCGTCAAGATAGAACTGCCAAAGGGGGAGGAGTTGCAGTTTACTGCAGAGATAGCCTGCAAAGTAATGTCATACTTTCCAGGTCCATACCCAAACAGTTCGAACTACTAATTTTGAAAATTACTCTCTCCAGAAATAAGTCTCTCACGGTTGCCGCCTGCTACCGACCCCCCTCAGCTCCCAGCTGTGCCCTGGACACCATTTGTGAATTGATCGCCCCCCATCTAGCTTCAGAGTTTGTTCTGTTAGGTGACCTAAACTGGGATATGCTTAACACCCCGCCAGTCCTACAATCTAAGCTAGATGCCCTCAATCTCACACAAATCATCAAGGAACCCACCAGGTACAACCCTAACTCTGTAAACAAGGGCACCCTCATAGACGTCATCCTGACCAACTGGCCCTCCAAATACACCTCCGCTGTCTTCAACCAGGATCTCAGCGATCACTGCCTCATTGCCTGTATCCGCTACGGAGCCGCAGTCAAACGACCACCCCTCATCACTGTCAAACGCTCCCTAAAACACTTCTGTGAGCAGGCCTTTCTAATCGACCTGGCCCGGGTATCCTGGAAGGACATTGACCTCATCCCGTCAGTTGAGGATGCCTGGTCATTCTTTAAAAGTAACTTCCACACCATTTTAGATAAGCATGCTCCGTTCAAAAAATGCAGAACTAAGAACAGATACAGCCCTTGGTTCACCCCAGACCTGACTGCCCTCGACCAGCACAAAAACATCCTGTGGCGGACTGCAATAGCATCGAATAATCCCCGTGATATGCAACTGTTCAGGGAAGTCCGGAACCAATACACGCAGTCAGTCAGGAAAGCTAAGGCCAGCTTCTTCAGGCAGAAGTTTGCATCCTGTAGCTCCAACTCCAAAAAGTTCTGGGACACCGTGAAGTCCATGGAGAACAAGAGCACCTCCTCCCAGCTGCCCACTGCACTGAGGCTAGGTAACACGGTCACCACTGATAAATCCATGATTATCGAAAACTTCAATAAGCATTTCTCAACGGCTGGCCATGCCTTCCGCCTGGCTACTTCAACCTCGGCCAACAGCTCCGCCTCCCCGCAGCTCCTCGCCCAAGCCTCTCCAGGTTCTCCTTTAACCAAATCCAGATAGCAGATGTTCTGAAAGAGCTGCAAACCCTGGACCCGTACAAATCAGCTGGGCTTGACAATCTGGACCCTCTATTTCTGAAACTATCTGCCACCATTGTCGCAACCCCTATTACCAGCCTGTTCAACCTCTCTTTCATATCGTCTGAGATCCCCAAGGATTGGAAAGCTGCCGCAGTCATCCCCCTCTTCAAAGGGGGAGACACCCTGGACCCAAACTGTTACAGACCTATATCCATCCTGCCCTGCCTATCTAAGGTCTTCGAAAGCCAAGTCAACAAACAGGTCACTGACCATCTCGAATCCCACCGCACCTTCTCCGCTGTGCAATCTGGTTTCCGAGCCGGTCATGGGTGCACCTCAGCCACACTCAAGGTACTCAACGATATCATAACCGCCATCGATAAAAGACAGTACTGTGCAGCCGTCTTCATCGACCTTGCCAAGGCTTTCGACTCTGTCAATCACCATATTCTTATCGGCAGACTCAGGAGCCTCGGTTTTTCGGATGACTACCTTGCCTGGTTCACCAATTACTTTGCAGACAGAGTTCAGTGCGTCAAATTGGAGGGCATGCTGTCTGGTCCTCTGGCAGTCTCTATGGGGGTGCCACAGGGTTCAATTCTCGGGCCGACTCTTTTCTCTGTGTATATCAATGATGTTGCTCTTGCTGCGGGCGATTCCCTGATCCACCTCTACGCAGACGACACCATTCTATATACTTTCGGCCCGTCTTTGGACACTGTGCTATCTAACCTCCAAACAAGCTTCAATGCCATACAACACTCCTTCCGTGGCCTCCAACTGCTCTTAAACGCTAGTAAAACCAAATGCATGCTTTTCAACCGGTCGCTGCCTGCACCCGCATGCCCGACTAGCATCACCACCCTGGATGGTTCCGACCTAGAATATGTGGACGTCTATAAATCAAATCAAATCAAATTTATTTATATAGCCCTTCGTACATCAGCTGATATCTCAAAGTGCTGTACAGAAACCCTGCCTAAAACCCCAAACAGCAAGCAATGCAGGTGTAGAAGCACGGTACCTAGGTGTCTGGCTAGACTGCAAACTCTCCTTCCAGACTCATATCAAACATCTCCAATCGAAAATCAAATCAAGAGTCGGCTTTCTATTCCGCAACAAAGCCTCCTTCACTCACGCCGCCAAGCTTACCCTAGTAAAACTGACTATCCTACCGATCCTCGACTTCGGCGATGTCATCTACAAAATGGCTTCCAACACTCTACTCAGCAAACTGGATGCAGTCTATCACAGTGCCATCCGTTTTGTCACTAAAGCACCTTATACCACCCACCACTGCGACTTGTATGCTCTAGTCGGCTGGCCCTCGCTACATATTCGTCGCCAGACCCACTGGCTCCAGGTCATCTACAAGTCCATGCTAGGTAAAGCTCCGCCTTATCTCAGCTCACTGGTCACGATGGCAACACCCATCCGTAGCACGCGCTCCAGCAGGTGTATCTCACTGATCATCCCTAAAGCCAACACCTCATTTGGCCGCCTTTCGTTCCAGTACTCTGCTGCCTGTGACTGGAACGAATTGCAAAAATCGCTGAAGTCGGAGACTTTTATCTCCCTCACCAACTTCAAACATCAGCTATCTGAGCAGCTAACCGATCGCTGCAGCTGTACATAGTCTATTGGTAAATAGCCCACCCTTTTTCACCTACCTCATCCCCATACTGTTTTTATTTATTTACTTTTCTGCTCTTTTGCACACCAATATCTCTACCTGTACATGACCATCTGATCATTCATCACTCCAGTGTTAATCTGCAAAATTGTAATTATTTGCCTACCTCCTCATGCCTTTTGCACACATTGTATATAGACTCCCCCTTTGGTTTCTACTGTGTTATTGACTTGTTAATTGTTTACTCCATGTGTAACTCTTTGTTGTCTGCTCACACTGCTATGCTTTATCTTGGCCAGGTCGCAGTTGCAAATGAGAACTTGTTCTCAACTAGCCTACCTGGTTAAATAAAGGTGATCTCAACTAGCCTACCTGGTTAAATAAAGGTGTTCTCAACTAGCCTACCTGGTTAAATAAAGGTGTTCTCAACTAGCCTACCTGGTTAAATAAAGGTGTTCTCAACTAGCCTACCTGGTTATATAAAGGTGTTCTCAACTAGCCTACCTGGTTAAATAAAGGTGTTCTCAACTAGCCTACCTGGTTAAATAAAGGTGTTCTCAACTAGCCTCCCTGGTTAAATAAAGGTGTTCTCAACTAGCCTACCTGGTTAAATAAAGGTGTTCTCAACTAGCCTACCTGGTTAAATAAAGGTGTTCTCAACTAGCCTCCCTGGTTAAATAAAGGTGTTCTCAACTAGCCTACCTGGTTAAATAAAGGTGTTCTCAACTAGCCTACCTGGTTAAATAAAGGTGTTCTCAACTAGCCTACCTGGTTAAATAAAGGTGTTCTCAACTAGCCTACCTGGTTAAATAAAGGTGTTCTCAACTAGCCTACCTGGTTAAATAAAGGTGTTCTCAACTGGCCTACCTGGTTAAATAAAGGTGTTCTCAACTGGCCTACCTGGTTAAATAAAGGTGATCTCAACTAGCCTACCTGGTTAAATAAAGGTGTTCTCAACTGGCCTTCCTGGTTAAATAAAGGTGTTCTCAACTAGCCTACCTGGTTAAATAAAGGTGTTCTCAACTGGCCTTCCTGGTTAAATAAAGGTGTTCTCAACTAGCCTACCTGGTTAAATAAAGGTGTTCTCAACTAGCCTACCTGGTTAAATAAAGGTGTTCTCAACTAACAAACTGCCATGGCAACAGATGACAACCAGAGGAAAACAACAAGACCATCTATTGATGTGTCCCAAATCTCACCCAATAAGGCTCTGGTCTAAAGTAGTGCACTACATAAGGAATAGGGCTCTGGTCTAAAGTAGTGCACTACATAAGGAATAGGGCTCTGGTCTAAAGTAGTGCACTACATAAGGAATAGGGCTCTGGTCTAAGAGAAATAAAAATACAAAATAAAACAGTGGCAACGAAGACTGCTCTCGATGAAGCTCTCGCTCTGCGTGGCCAATGTGAGTAAGACGTTTAAGCGCGTTAACCCTCGCATGGCTGCCGGCCCTGACGGCATCCCTAGCCGCGTCCTCAGAGAATGCACAGACCAGCTGGTTGGAGTGTTTGCAGACATATTCAATCTCTCCCAATCCCAGTCTGCTGTCCCCACTTGTCTCAATATGTCCACCATTGTTCCTGTACCCAAGAAAGCAAAGGTAACTGAACTAAATGACTATCGCCCTGTAGCACTCACTTCTGTTATCATGAAGTGCTTTGAGAGGGCCGCCCCCAGGTGGTGAAGGCAGGACACAACATGTCCACTTTGCTATTCCTCAACACGGGGGCCCCTCAGGGGTGCGTGCTCAGTCCACTCCTGTAATCCATGAGAGCCAAGCACGCTCCAATTCACATCGCCGGGGCTGCAGTGGAGCAGGTTGAGAGCTTCACGTTCCTTTGTGTCCACATCAACAACAAACAATCATGGTTCAAACACACCAAGACAGTCATGAAGAGGAAAATACAAAATCTATTCCCCCTCAGGAGACTGAACATATTTGGCATGGGTGCTCAGATCCTCAAAAGGTTCTACAGCTGAGAGCATCCTGGCGGGTTGCATCATATGGTAACTGCTCGGCCTCCGACCGGAAGGCACTACAGAGGGTAGTGCGTACGGCCCAGTACATCACTGGGGCCAAGCTTCCTGTCATCCAGGACCTCTATACCAGGCAGTGTCAGAGGAAGGCCCTAAAGATTGTCAAAGACTCCAGCCACCCTAGTCATAGACTGTTGAATAATAGGGAAGATATCAAAACTATGAAATATAAATCATGTGGTTTCCAAAAAAAGTGTTAAACAAATCACAATATATTTTATATTTGAGATCCTTTGCCTTGATGACTGCTTTGCAAACTCTTGGCATTTTCCCAACCAGCTTCATGAGGGAGTCACCTTCTTAAAATGTTTGAGGCAATCAGTTGTGTTGTGACAAGGTAGGGGTGGTATACAGTAGATAGCCCTATTTGGTAAAAGGCCAAGTCCATATTATGGTAAGAACAGCTCAAATAAGCAAAGAGAAACAACAGTCCATCATTATTTTAAGACATGAAGTTCAGTCAATACGGAAAATGTAATGAACTTTGAAAGTTTCTTCAAGTGCAGTCGCAAAAAGCATCAAGCGCTATGATGAAACTAGCTCTCATGAAGACCGCCACAGGAAAGGAAGACGCAGAGTTGCCTCTACTGCAGAGGATAAGTTCATAAGAGTTACCAGCCTCAGAAATTGCAGCCAAAATAAATGCTTCACAGAATTCAAGTAACAGACACATCTCAGCATCAACTGTTCAGAGGAGACTGTGTGAATCAGGCCTTCATGGTTGAATTTCTGCAAAGAAACCACTACTAAAGAACACACATAGAAGAAGAGACTTGCTTGGGCCAGGAAACACAAGCAATGGACATTAGACCGGAGGAAATCTGTCCTTTGATCTGATGATGTATGAAGCATGGAGGAGGAAGTGTGATGGTGCTTTGTGAGAGGCAGAGTAGGTGAACGGATGATCTCTGCATGTGTGGTTCCTACTGTGAAGCATGGAGGAGGAAGTGTGATGGTGCTTTGTGAGAAGCAGAGTAGGTGAACGGATGATCTCCGCATGTGTGGTTCCCACTGTGAAGCATGGAGGAGGAGGTGTGATGGTGCTTTGTGAGAAGCAGAGCAGGTGAACGGATGATCTCCGCATGTGTGGTTCCCACTGTGAAGCATGGAGGAGGAAGTGTGATGGTGCTTTGTGAGAGGCAGAATAGGTGAACGGATGATCTCCGCATGTGTGGTTCCTACTGTGAAGCATGGAGGAGGAGGTGTGATGGTGCTTTGTGAGAGGCAGAGTAGGTGAACGGATGATCTCCGCATGTGTGGTTCCTACTGTGAAGCATGGAGGAGGAGGTGTGATGGTGCTTTGTGGGTTACACTGTCTGTGATTTATTTAGAAATCAAGGCACACTTAACCAGCATGGCTACCACATCATTCTGCAACGATATGCCATCCCATCTGGTTTGCGCTTAGTGGGACTATCATTTGTTTTTCAACAGGACAATGACCCAACACACCTCCAGACTGTGTAAGGGCTATTTGACCAAAAAGGAGAGTGATGGAGTGCTCCATCAGATGACGTGGCCTTCACAATCATCCAACCTCAACCCAATTGAGATGGTTTGGGATGAGTTTGACCGCAGAGTGAAGGAAAAGCAGCCAACAAGTGCTCAGTATATGTGGGAACTCCTTCAAGATGGTTGAAAAATCATTCCAGGTGAAGCTGGTTGAGAGAATGCCAAGAGTGGCTACTTTGAAGAATCTATTTTATATCTAAATATATTTAATATATTTTGATTTGTTTAACACTTTTTTTGGTTACTACATGATTCCATATGTGTTATTTCATAGTTGTGATGTCTTCACTATTATTCTACAATGTAGAAAATAGTTAAAAATAAAGAAAAAATCTTGAATGAGTAGGTGTGTCTACACTTTTGACTGGTACTGTATATATTTATACTGCGGAATCCGACATTGCTCGTCCTAATATTTATATATTTCTTAATTCCATTATTTTTCTTTAAGATTTGTGTGTTTTGTTGTGAATTGTTAGATATTACTGCACTGTTGGAGCTAGCAACACAGACATTTAGCTATAACATCTGCTAAACATGTGTATGCGACAAATAACATTTGATTTGACCTGACTAAGAATAACACTCAGACTTTAACATATGAGGAAACTCACACACACACACACTCAGACTTACAGTGTGATGACTGATAGCTCTGACATCCTGCAGGAATGTTGTACAGCCTGAGTGGGCTCACTGAAGCATTTCTGAGCACAGCTGCTACAATAGAGACAGACAGACAGACAGACCCAAAGACAGACAGACACAGACAGACAGACCCAAAGACGGACAGACACAGACAGACAGACAGACAGACAGACAGACAGACAGACAGACAGACAGACAGACAGACAGACAGACAGACAGACAGACAGACAGACAGACACAGACAGACAGACAGACCCAAAGACGGACAGACACAGACAGACAGACAGACAGACAGACAGACAGACAGACAGACAGACAGACAGACAGACAGACAGACAGACAGACAGACAGACAGACAGACAGACAGACAGACCCAAAGACAGACAGACACAGACAGACACCACCAGTAAAACACACACAGTCACACACACAAGTCTTAACTATACAGCACATCAGACAGTCTCATTAAACACCTCTTCTTATAAAAGACTAGACCGCGGCTAATATAAACAGACCACATTATGTCGATGAGCTAAAGATTCCAGCAGCCTTCATAGACATGTGGCTGTAGAGGTGGAGCTAAGACCAGGTATTTACAAGTAGATACTGGACATAGAGGTAGGGCTAAGACCAGGTACTTACAGGTAGATACTGGACATAGAGGTAGGGCTAAGACCAGGTACTTACAGGTAGATACTGGACATAGAGGTAGGGCTAAGACCAGGTACATACAGGTAGATACTGGACATAGAAGATGGGCTAAGACCAGGTACTTACAGGTAGATACTGGACATAGAGGTAGGGCTAAGACCAGGTACATACAGGTAGATACTGGACATAGAGGTAGGGCTAAGACCAGGTACATACAGGTAGATACTGGACATAGAGGTAGGGCTAAGACCAGGTACTTACAGGTAGATACTGGACATAGAGGTAGGGCTAAGACCAGGTACATACAGGTAGATACTGGACATAGAGGTAGGGCTAAGACCAGGTACTTACAGGTAGATACTGGACATAGAGGTAGGGCTAAGACCAGGTACTTACAGGTAGATACTGGACATAGAGGTAGGGCTAAGACCAGGTACATACAGGTAGATACTGGACATAGAGGTAGGGCTAAGACCAGGTACATACAGGTAGATACTGGACATAGAGGTAGGGCTAAGACCAGGTACTTACAGGTAGATACTGGACTCATTCCCTCTGATGTCAGGCGACTGCAGCTTCTGGACCAGAATGACTATGATCCCAACAAACAGGACAAAGTTGATCTAGAGAAGCACATAGCAAGGATGATTATCATTATTACATTACTGTTATCATCATTACTTTTCATTACATTTTAACACAAGAATACACACCAAAACTCAATCTACAAAAATGCAGTAGATCTAAGACCGGTCAGACGAAGTTGTATTAATGTGGGGAGGAAATATAATAGATTCTCAATTTTATTTTACCTTTATTTAACAAGGAAAGTCAGTTAAGAACAAATTCTTATGTACAATGACGGCCTACCAAAAGGCCTCCTGCGGGGACGGGGCCTGGGATTACAAATACACAAATAAATATAAATATAGGACAAAACACAAGACAAGAGAGACACCACAACACTACATAAAGAGAGACACCACAACACTACATAAAGAGAGACACCACAACACTACATAAAGAGAGACACCACAACACTACATAAAGAGAGAGACACCACAACACTACATAAAGAGAGACAACACTACACTACATAAAGAGAGACACCACAACACTACATAAAGAGAGACACCACAACACTACATAAAGAGAGACACCACAACACTACATAAAGAGAGACAACACAACACTACATAAAGAGAGACACTACAACACTACATAAAGAGAGACACCACAACACTACATAAAGAGAGACACCACAACACTACATAAAGAGAGAGACACCACAACACTACATAAAGAGAGACCACACAACACTACATAAAGAGAGACAACACAACACTACATAAAGAGAGACAACACAACACTACATAAAGAGAGACACCACAACACTACATAAAGAGAGACACCACAACACTACATAAAGAGAGACACCACAACACTACATAAAGAGAGACAACACAACACTACATAAAGAGAGACAACACAACACTACATAAAGAGAGACACCACAACACTACATAAAGAGAGACACCACAACACAACACTACATAAAGAGAGACAACACAACACTACATAAAGAGAGACACCACAACACTACATAAAGAGAGACACCACAACACTACATAAAGAGAGACCTAAGACACCACAACACTACATAAAGAGAGACCTAAGACAACACAACACTACATAAAGAGAGACCTAAGACAACAACATAGCATGGTAGCAATATATGACAACACAGCATGGCAGCAACACAACATGACAACAACATGGTAGCAGCACATGGCAGCAACACAACATGACAACAACATGGTAGCAGCACAACATGACAACAACATGGTAGCAGCACAACATGGCAGCAACACAACATGACAACAACACAACATGACAACAACATGGCAGCAGCACAAAATGGTAATATTATAGTTATTGTGAAATGGCACCCTACTCCCTACATAGTGCACTACTTTTCCAATCAAATGTTATCATGTTGTCACATGCGCCGAATACAACAAGTGTAGACCTCAACGTGCAATGATTACTGACATGCCCTTAACCAACAACGCAGTTGAAAGAAAAATTAAATAAATGTAGTAAATAAAGTAAAGAAAATAAAACAACAATAAAACAATAACAAGACTATATACAGGGTATTACGGTACAGAGTCAATGTGGAGGCTATATACAGGGTATTACAGTACAGAGTCATGTGGAGGCTATATACAGGGTATTACGGTACAGAGTCAATGTGGAGGCTATATACAGGGTATTACGGTACAGAGTCAATGTGGAGGCTATATACAGGGTATTACGGTACAGAGTCAATGTGGAGGCTATATACAGGGTATTACGGTACAGAGTCAATGGTGGAGGCTATATACAGGGTGTTTACGGTACAGAGTCAATGTGTAGGCTATATACAGGGTAGTTACGGTACAGAGTCAATGTGGAGGGCTATATACAGGTATTACGGTTACAGAGTCAATGTGGAGGCTATATACAGGGTGGTATACGGTACAGAGTCAATTGTGGAGGCTATATACAGGGTATTACGGTACAGAGTCAATGTGGAGGCTATATACAGGGTATTACGGTACAGAGTCAATGTGGAGGCTATATACAGGGTATTACGGTACAGAGTCAATGTGGAGGCTATATACAGGGTATTACGGTACAGAGTCAATGTGGAGGCTATATACAGGGTATTACGGTACAGAGTCAATGTGGAGGCTATATACAGGGTATTACGGTACAGAGTCAATGTGGAGGCTATATACAGGGTATTACGGTACAGAGTCAATGTGGAGGCTATATACAGGGTATTACGGTACAGAGTCAATGTGGAGGCTATATACAGGGTATTATGGTACAGAGTCAATGTGGAGGCTATATACAGGGTGTTACGGTACAGAGTCAATGTGGAGGCTATATACAGGGTATTACGGTACAGAGTCAATGTGGAGGCTATATACAGGGTGTTATGGTACAGAGTCAATGTGGAGGCTATATACAGGGTGTACCGGTACAGAGTCAATGTGGAGGCTATATACAGGGTGTACCGGTACAGAGTCAATGTGGAGGCTATATACAGGGTGTTACGGTACAGAGTCAATGTGGAGGCTATATACAGGGTATTATGGTACAGAGTCAATGTGGAGGCTATATACAGGGTATTACGGTACAGAGTCAATGTGGAGGCTATATACAGGGTATTACGGTACAGAGTCAATGTGGAGGCTATATACAGGGTATTACGGTACAGAGTCAATGTGGAGGCTATATACAGGGTATTACGGTACAGAGTCAATGTGGAGGCTATATACAGGGGATTACCAGTACAGAGTCAATGTGGAGGCTATATACAGGGTATTACGGTACAGAGTCAATGTGGAGGCTATATACAGGGTATTACGGTACAGAGTCAATGTGGAGGCTATATACAGGGAAGTACCGGTACAGAGTCAATGTGGAGACTATATACAGGGTATTACGGTACAGAGTCAATGTAGAGGCTATATACAGGGTATTACGGTACAGAGTCAATGTAGAGGCTATATACAGGGTATTACGGTACAGAGTCAATGTGGAGGCTATATACAGGGGGGTTACGGTACAGAGTCAATGTGGAGGCTATATACAGGGGGTACCAGTTATATACAGGGGGTTACGGGTACAGAGTCAATGTGGAGGCTATCTACAGGGGGTACCAGTACAGAGTCAATGTGGAGGCTATATACAGGGTATTACGGTACAGAGTCAATGTGGAGGCTATATACAGGGGGTACCAGTACAGAGTCATGTGGAGGCTATATACAGGGGGTTACGGTACAGAGTCAATGTGGAGGCTATATACAGGGGGTACCAGTACAGAGTCAATGTGGAGGCTATATACAGGGTGTTACGGTACAGAGTCAATGTGGAGGCTATTTACAGGGTGTTATGGTACAGAGTCATCCGTGGAGGCTATATACAGGGTATTACGGTACAGAGTCAATGTGGTGGCTATATACAGGGTATTACGGTACAGAGTCACTGTGGAGGCTATATACAGGTATTACGGTACAGAGTAATGTGGAGGCTATATACAGGGTATTACGGTACAGAGTCAATGTGGAGGCTATATACAGGTATTACGGTACAGAGTCAATGTGGTGGCTATTACAGGGTATTACGTACAGAGTCAATGTGGAGGCTATATACAGGGTGTTATGGTACAGAGTCAATGTGGAGGCTATATCAGGGTATTACGGTACAGAGTCAATGTGGAGGCTATATACAGGGTATTACGGTACAGAGTCAATGTGGAGGCTATATAAGGGTATTACGGTACAGAGTCAATGTGGAGGCTATATACAGGGTGTTACGGTACAGAGTCAATGTGGAGGCTATATACAGGGTATTACAGTACAGAGTCAATGTGGAGGCTATATACAGGGTGTTACGGTACAGAGTCAATGTGGAGGCTATATACAGGGTGTTACGGTCACAGAGTCAATGTGGAGGCTATATACAGGGGGTACCAGTACAGAGTCAATGTGGAGGCTAATACAGGGTGTTACGGTACAGAGTCAATGTGGAGGCTATATACACAGGGGGTACCAGTACAGAGTCAATGTGGAGGCTATATACAGGGGTGTTACGGTACAGAGTCAATGTGGAGGCTATATACAGGGTGTACGGTACAGAGTCAATGTGGAGGCTATATACAGGGTTACCAGTACAGAGTCAATGTGGAGGGGCATATATACAGGGTGTTACGGTACAGAGTCAATGTGGAGGCTATATACAGGGGGGGCTCATATACAGGGGGTACAGTACAGAGTCAATGTGGAGGCTATATACAGGGGTTACGGTACAGAGTCAATGTGGAGGCTATATACAGGGGTGTTACGGTACAGAGTCAATGTGGAGGCTATATACAGGGTATTACGGTACAGAGTCAATGTGGAGGCTATATACAGGGTGTTACGGTACAGAGTCAATGTGGAGGCTATATACAGGGGTTACGGTACAGAGTCAATGTGGAGGCTATATACAGGGTGTTACGGTACAGAGTCAATGTGGAGGCTATATACAGGGTGTTATGGTACAGAGTCAATGTGGAGGCTATATACAGGGTGTTACGGTACAGAGTCAATGTGGAGGCTATATACAGGGTGTTACGGTACAGAGTCAATGTGGAGGCTATTACAGGGTGTTATGGTACAGAGTCAATGTAGAGGCTATATACAGGGTGTTACGGTACAGAGTCATGTGGAGGCTATATACAGGGTATTACGGTACAGAGTCAATGTGGTGGCTATATACAGGGTATTACGGTACAGAGTCATGTGGTGGCTATATACAGGGTGTTACGGTACAGAGTCAATGTGGAGGCTATATACAGGGTATTACGGTACAGAGTCAATGTGGAGGCTATATACAGGGTATACGGTACAGAGTCAATGTGGAGGCTATATACAGGGTATTACGGTACAGAGTCAATGTGGAGGCTATATACAGGGTATTATGGTACAGAGTCAATGTGGAGGCTATATACAGGGGTACGGTACAGAGTCAATGTGGAGGCTATATACAGGGTATTACGGTACAGAGTCAATGTGGAGGCTATATACAGGGTATTACGGTACAGAGTCAATGTGGAGGCTATATACAGGGTGTTACGGTACAGAGTCAATGTGGAGGCTATATACAGGGTGTTACGGTACAGAGTCAATGTGGAGGCTATATACAGGGTGTTACGGTACAGAGTCAATGTGGAGGCTATATATACAGGGTATTACGGTACAGAGTCAATGTGGAGACTATATACAGGGTGTTACGGTACAGAGTCAATGTGGAGGCTATATACAGGGTGTTACGGTACAGAGTCAATGTGGAGGCTATATACAGGGTGTTATGGTACAGAGTCAATGTGGAGGCTATATACAGGGGTATTATGGTACAGAGTCAATGTGGAGGCTATATACAGGGTATTATGGTACAGAGTCAATGTGGAGGCTATATACAGGGTATTACGGTACAGAGTCAATGTGGAGGCTATATACAGGGTATTACGGTACAGAGTCAATGTGGAGGCTATATACAGGGTGTACGGTACAGAGTCAATGTGGAGGCTATATACAGGGTATTACGGTACAGAGTCAATGTGGAGGCTATATACAGGGTATTACGGTACAGAGTCAATGTGGAGGCTATATACAGGGTATTACGGTACAGAGTCAATGTGGAGGCTATATACAGGGTATTACGGTACAGAGTCATGTGGAGGCTATTACAGGGGTATACGGTACAGAGTCAATGTGGAGGCTATATACAGGGGTGTTACGGTACAGAGTCAATGTGGAGGCTATATACAGGGTGTTACGGTACAGAGTCAATGTGGAGGCTATATACAGGGTATTACGGTACAGAGTCAATGTGGAGGCTATATACAGGGGGTTACGGTACAGAGTCAATGTGGAGGAAATATACAGGGTATACGGTACAGAGTCAATGTGGAGGCTATATACAGGTATTACGGTACAGAGTCAATGTGGAGCTATATACAGGGTATTACGGTACAGAGTCAATGTGGAGGCTATATACAGGGTATTACGGTACAGAGTCAATGTGGAGGCTATATACAGGGTATTACGGTACAGAGTCAATGTGGAGGCTATATACAGGGTATTACGGTACAGAGTCAATGTGGAGGCTATATACAGGGTATTACGGTACAGAGTCAATGTGGAGGCTATATACAGGGGTTACGGTACAGAGTCAATGTGGAGGCTATATACGGGGGTATTACGGTACAGAGTCAATGTGGAGGCTATATACAGGGTATTACGGTACAGAGTCAATGTGGAGGCTATATACAGGGTATTACGGTACAGAGTCAATGTGGAGGCTATATACAGGGTGTTACGGTACAGAGTCAATGTGGAGGCTATATACAGGGTGTTACGGTACAGAGTCAATGTGGAGGCTATATACAGGGTGTTACGGTACAGAGTCAATGTGGAGGCTATATAACAGGGTATTACGGTACAGAGTCAATGTGGAGGCTATATACAGGGGGTACGGTACAGAGTCAATGTGGAGGCTATATACAGGGGTTACGGTACAGAGTCAATGTGGAGGCTATACAGGGGGGTACGGTACAGAGTCAATGTGGAGGCTATATACAGGGTATTACGGTACAGAGTCAATGTGGAGGCTATATACAGGGTATTACGGTACAGAGTCAATGTGGAGGCTATATACGGGTATTACGGTACAGAGTCAATGTGGAGGCTATATACAGGGGTATTACGGTACAGAGTCAATGTGGAGGCTATATACAGGGTGTTACGGTACAGAGTCAATGTGGAGGCTATATACAGGGTGTTACGGTACAGAGTCAATGTGGAGGCTATATACAGGGGTATTACGGTACAGAGTCAATGTGGAGGCTATATACAGGGTATTACGGTACAGAGTCAATGTGGAGGCTATATACAGGTATTACGGTACAGAGTCAATGTGGAGGCTATATACAGGGTGTTACGGTACAGAGTCAATGTGGAGGCTATATACAGGGTGTTACGGTACAGAGTCAATGTGGAGGCTATATACAGGGTGTTACGGTACAGAGTCAATGTGGAGGCTATATACAGGGTTTAGGTACAGAGTCAATGTGGAGGCTATATACAGGGTGTTACGGTACAGAGTCAATGTGGAGGCTATATACAGGGGTATTACGGTACAGAGTCAATGTGGAGGCTATATACAGGGGGTACCGGTACAGAGTCAATGTGGAGGCTATATACAGGGGTTACGGTACAGAGTCAATGTGGAGGCTATATACAGGGTTAGTACGGTACAGAGTCAATGTGGAGGCTATATACAGGGTATACGGTACAGAGTCAATGTGGAGGCTATATACAGGGGGTACCGGTACAGAGTCAATGTGGAGGCTATATACAGGGGTGTTACGGTACAGAGTCAATGTGGAGGCTATATACAGGGTATTACGGTACAGAGTCAATGGAGGCTATATACAGGGTATTATGGTACAGAGTCAATGTGGAGGCTATATACAGGGTATTATGGTACAGAGTCAATGTGGAGGCTATATACAGGGTGTTATGGTACAGAGTCAATGTGGAGGCTATATACAGGGTGTTATGGTACAGAGTCAATGTGGAGGCTATATACAGGGGTTACGGTACAGAGTCAATGTAGGCTATATACAGGGTGTTACGGTACAGAGTCAATGTGGAGGCTATATACAGGGTGTTACGGTACAGAGTCAATGTGGAGGCTATATACAGGTGTTACGGTACAGAGTCAATGTGGAGGTATATACAGGGTGTTACGGTACAGAGTCAATGTGGAGGCTATATACAGGGTATTACGGTACAGAGACAATGTGGAGGCTATATACAGGGTATTACGGTACAGAGTCAATGTGGAGGCTATATACAGGGTGTTATGGTACAGAGTCAATGTGGAGGCTATATACAGGGTGTTACGGTACAGAGTCAATGTGGAGGCTATATACAGGGTATTACGGTACAGAGTCAATGTGGAGGCTATATACAGGGTGTTACGGTACAGAGTCAATGTGGAGGCTATATACAGGGTATTACGGTACAGAGTCAATGTGGAGGCTATATACAGGGGGTACCAGTACAGAGTCAATGTGGAGGCTATATACAGGGTGTACGGTACAGAGTCAATGTGGAGGCTATATACAGGGTGTTACGGTACAGAGTCAATGTGGAGGCTATATACAGGGTGTTACGGTATAGAGTCAATGTGGAGGCTATATACAGGGTATTACGGTATAGAGTCAATGTGGAGGCTATTACAGGGTGTTATGGTACAGAGTCAATGTGGAGGCTATATACAGGGTGGTACGGTACAGAGTCAATGTGGAGGCTATATACAGGGTGTTACGGTACAGAGTCATGTGGAGGACTATATACAGGGTGTTACGGTACAGAGTCAATGTGGAGGCTATATACAGGGGGGTGTTACGGTACAGAGTCAATGTGGAGCTATATACAGGGTATTACGGTACAGAGTCAATGTGGAGGCTATATACAGGGTGTTACGGTACAGAGTCAATGTGGAGACTATATACAGGGTATTACGGTACAGAGTCAATGTAGAGGCTATATACAGGGTATTATGTACAGAGTCAATGTGGAGGCTATATACAGGTATTATGGTACAGAGCGGTCAATGTGGAGGCTATATACAGGGTATTATGGTACAGAGTCAATGTGGAGGCTATATACAGGGTGTTATGGTACAGAGTCAATGTGGAGGCTATATACAGGGTATTACGGTACAGAGTCAATAGGGGCTAATACAGGGTGTACGGTACAGAGTCAATGTGGAGGCTATATACAGGGTATTACGGTACAGAGTCAATGTGGAGGCTATATACAGGGTATTACGGTACAGAGTCAATGTGGAGGCTATATACCGGTGTACGGTACAGAGTCAATGTGGAGGCTATATACAGGGTGTTATGGTACAGAGTCAATATGGAGGCTATATACAGGGTGTTATGTACAGAGTCAATGTGGAGGCTATATACAGGGTATTACGGTACAGAGTCAATATGGAGGCTATATACAGGGTGTTACGGTACAGAGTCAATGTGGAGGCTATATACAGGGTGTTACAGTACAGAGTCAATGTGGAGGCTATATACAGGGTATTACGGTACAGAGTCAATGTGGAGGCTATATACAGGGTGTTAAGGTACAGAGTCAATGTGGAGGCTATATACAGGGTATTACGGTACAGAGTCAATGTGGAGGCTATATACAGGGTATTACGGTACAGAGTCAATGTGGAGGCTATATAACAGGGTATGACGGTACAGAGTCAATGTGGAGGCTATATACAGGGTATTACGGTACAGAGTCAATGTGGAGGCTATATACAGGGGTTATGGTACAGAGTCAATGTAGAGGCTATATACAGGGTGTTATGGTACAGAGTCAATGTGGAGGCTATATACAGGGGGGTACCGTTACAGAGTCAATGTGGAGGCTATATACAGGGTATTACGGTACAGAGTCAATGTGGAGGCTATATACAGGGGTTTATGGTACAGAGTCAATGTGGAGGCTATATACAGGGGGGTACCAGTACAGAGTCAATGTGGAGGCTATATACAGGTGTTATGGTACAGAGTCAATGTGGAGGCTATATACAGGGGGTACCAGTACAGAGTCAAGTGGAGGCTATATACAGGGTATTACGGCACAGAGTCAATGTGGAGGCTATATACAGGGTGTTATGGTACAGAGTCAATGTGGAGGCTATATACGGGGGGTACCAGTACAGAGTCAATGTGGAGGCTATATACAGGGTGTTATGGTACAGAGTCAATGTGGAGGCTATATACCGGGGGTACCAGTACAGAGTCAATGTGGAGGCTTATACAGGGGGTACCCGGTACAGAGTCAATGTGGAGGCTATATACAGGGTGGGGGGTGGGGGGGTGCGGTAACGGGTACACAGTCAATGTGGAGGCTATATACAGGGGGTACGGTACACAGTCAATGTGGAGCAGGCTATACAGGGGGTCGGGTACCAGTACAGATCAATGTGGAGGCTATATACAGGGTGTTACGGTACAGAGTCAATGTGGAGGCTATATACAGGGTGTTATGGTACAGAGTCAATGTGGAGGCTATATACAGGGGGTACCAGTACAGAGTCAATGTGGAGGCTATATACAGGGTATTACGTTACAGAGTCAATGTGGAGACTATATACAGGGTATTACGGTACAGAGTCAATGTGGAGACTATATACAGGGTATTACGGTACAGAGTCAATGTGGAGACTATATACAGGGTATACGGTACAGAGTCAATGTGGAGGCTTATACAGGGTATTACGGTACAGAGGTCAATGTGAGCTATATACAGGGTATTACGGTACAGAGTCAATGTGGAGGCTATATACAGGGTATTACGGTACAGAGTCAATGTGAGGCTATATACAGGGTGTTACGGTACAGAGTCAATGTGGAGGAGGCTATATACAGGGTGTTACGGTACAGAGTCAATGTGTGTGGAGGCTATATACAGGGTATTACGGTACAGAGTCAATGTGGAGGCTATATACAGGGTATTACGGTTACAGAGTCAATGTAGAGGCTATATACAGGGGGGGGTACGGTACGAGTCAATGTGGAGACTATATACAGGGGCTACCGGTACAGAGTCAATGTGGGGGCTATATACAGGGGGTACCGGTACAGAGTCAATGTGGAGGCTATATACAGGGTATTACCGTACAGAGTCAATGTGGAGGCTATATACAGGGTATTACGGTACAGAGTCAATGTGGAGGCTATATACAGGGTATTACGGTACAGAGTCAATGTGGAGGCTATATACAGGGGTTACGGTACAGAGTCAATGTGGAGGCTATATACAGGGTATTACGGTACAGAGTCAATGTGGAGGCTATATACAGGGGTGTACGGTACAGAGTCAATGTGGAGGCTATATACAGGGTGTACCGGTACAGAGTCAATGTGGGAGACTATATACAGGGGTTTATTACGGGTACAGAGAGTCAATGTTGGAGGCTATTATACAGGGTATTACGGTTACAGAGTCAATTGTGGAGGATAATATACAGGTATTATGGTACAGAGTCAATGTGGGCTAGGGCTAATACAGGGTTAAGGGTATTTACTGGTACAGAGTCGTATGTGGAGGCTAAGTGATACAGGGTATTACGGTTACAGAGGTCAATGTGGAGGCTATATACAGGGTGTTACGGTACAGAGTCAATGTGGAGGCTATATATACAGGGTATTTACGGCTACAGAGTCAATGTCGTGGCTATATACAGGGTACTACGGTACAGAGTCAATGTGGAGGCTATATACAGGGTATTACGGTACAGAGTCAATGTGGAGGCTATATACAGGGTATTACGGTACAGAGTCAATGTGGAGGCTATATACAGGGTATTACGGTACAGAGTCAATGTGGTGGCTATATACAGGGTGTTACGGTACAGAGTCAATGTGGAGGAGGCTATATACAGGGTATTACGGTACAGAGTCCAATGTGGGGCTATATACAGGGTATTACGGGTACAGAGTCAATGTGGCGGCTATATACCAGGGTATTACCGTACAGAGTCAATGTGGAGGCTATATACAGGGTATTACGGTACAGAGTCAATGTGGTGGCTATATACAGGGTATTACGGTACAGAATCAATGTGGAGGCTATATAAAGGGGGGGGGTACCGGTACAGAGTCAATGTGGAGGCTATACTACAGGGGGGTTACCGGTACAGAGTCAATGTGGAGGCTATATACAGGGTGGTACCGGTACAGAGTCAATGTGGAGGGCTATATACAGGGGGGTACCGGGTACAGAGTCAATGTGGAGGCTATATACAGGGGGGGGGTACCGATACAGAGTCAATGTGGAGGCTATATAACAGGCGGACAGTAGTACCGGTACATGAGTCAATGTGGATGCCTATATACAGGGAGGTACCCAGTACAGAGTCAATGTGGAGGCTATATACAGGGGGCGGGGTGCCGGGGTAACGGTAACAGAGTCCATGTGGAGGCTATATACAGGGTCTTACGGTACAGAGTCAATGTGGAAGGCTATATACAGGGTATTACTGGTACAGAGTCAATGTGAGAGGCTATATACAGGGTGTTATGGTACAGAGTCAATGTAGAGGCTATATACAGGGTGTTATGGTACAGAGTCAATGTGGAGGCTATAATACAGGGGTGGTACCAGTACAGAGTCAATGTGGAGGCTATATACAGGGTATACGGTACAGAGTCAATGTGGAGGCTATATACAGGGTGTTATGGTACAGAGTCAATGTGGAGGCTATATACAGGGGGTACCAGTACAGAGTCAATGTGGAGGCTATATACAGGGTGTTATGGTACAGAGTCAATGTGGAGGCTATATACAGGGGGGGTACCAGTACAGAGTCAATGTGGAGGCTATATACAGGGGTATTACGGCACAGAGTCAATGTGGAGGCTATATACAGGGTGTTATGGTACAGAGGTCAATGTGGAGGCTATATACAGGGGGGTACCAGTACAGAGTCAATGTGGAGGCTATATACAGGGTGTTATGGATACAGAGTCAATGTGGAGGCTATATACAGGGGGTACCAGTACAGAGTCAATGTGGAGGCTATATACAGGGGGTACGGTACAGAGTCAATGTGGAGGCTCTATACAGGGGGTACCGGTACACAGTCAATGTGGAGGCTATATACAGGGGGGGGGTACCGGTACACAGTCAATGTGGAGGCTATATACAGGGGGTACCAGTACAGAGTCAATGTGGAGGCTATATACAGGGTGTTACGGTACAGAGTCAATGTGGAGGCTATATACAGGGTGTTATGGTACAGAGTCAATGTGGAGGCTATATACAGGGGTGGTACCAGTACAGAGTCAATGTGGAGGCTATATACAGGTATTACGGTACAGAGTCAATGTGGAGACTATATACAGGTATTACGGTACAGAGTCAATGTGGAGACTATATACAGGGTATTACGGTTACAGAGTCAATGTGGAGACTATATACAGGGTATTACGGTACAGAGTCAATGTGGAGGCTATATTACAGGGTATTACGGTACAGACGTCAATGTCGAGGCTATATACAGGGTATTACGGTACAGAGTCAATGTAGAGGCTATATACAGGGTATTACGGTACAGAGTCAATGTGGAGGCTATATACAGGGTGTTACGGTACAGAGTCAATGTGGAGGCTATATACAGGGTGTTACGGTACAGAGTCAATGTGGAGGCTATATACAGGGTATTACGGTACAGAGTCAATGTGGAGGCTATATACAGGGTATTACGGTACAGAGTCAATGTAGAGGCTATATACAGGGGGGTACCGGTACTGAGTCAATGTGGAGGCTATATAAAGGGGTGTTACAGTACAGAGTCAATGTGGAGGCTATATACAGGGGGGGGGGGTACCGGTCAGAGTCAATGTGGAGGCTATATCAGGGGGTGCCGGTACAGAGTCAATGTGGAGGCTATATACAGGGGGGTACCAGTACAGAGTCAATGTGGAGGCTATATACAGGGTATTACGGTACAGAAGTCAATGTAGAGGCTATATACAGGGTATTACGGTACAGAGTCAATGTA
Source organism: Oncorhynchus kisutch (assembly GCF_002021735.2). Classification (NCBI taxonomy): domain Eukaryota; kingdom Metazoa; phylum Chordata; class Actinopteri; order Salmoniformes; family Salmonidae; genus Oncorhynchus; species Oncorhynchus kisutch. The sequence continues at coordinate 41,041,474 of NC_034200.2, read as the reverse complement.
GAGGCTATATACAGGGTATTACGGTACAGAGTCAATGTGGAGGCTATATACAGGGTGTTACGGTACAGAGTCAATGTGGAGGCTATATACAGGGTGTTACGGTACAGAGTCAATGTGGAGGCTATATTCAGGGTATTACGGTACAGAGTCAATGTGGAGGCTATATACAGGGTATTACGGTACAGAGTCAATGTAGAGGCTATATACAGGGGGGTACCGGTACTGAGTCAATGTGGAGGCTATATACAGGGGGTACCGGTACTGAGTCAATGTGGAGGCTATATAAAGGGTGTTACAGTACAGAGTCAATGTGGAGGCTATATACAGGGGGTACCGGTACAGAGTCAATGTGGAGGCTATATACAGGGGGTGCCGGTACAGAGTCAATGTGGAGGCTATATACAGGGGGGTACCAGTACAGAGTCAATGTGGAGGCTATATACAGGGTGTTACGGTACAGAGTCAATGTGGAGGCTATATACAGGGGGTACCGGTACAGAGTCAATGTGGAGGCTATATACAGGGGGTACCAGTACAGAGTCAATGTGGAGGCTATATACAGGGTGTTACGGTACAGAGTCAATGTGGAGGCTATATACAGGGTATTACGGTACAGAGTCAATGTGGAGGCTATATACAGGGTGTTACGGTACAGAGTCAATGTGGAGGCTATATACAGGGTATTACGGTACAGAGTCAATGTGGAGGCTATATACAGGGGGGTACCGGTACAGAGTCAATGTGGAGACTATATACAGGGGCTACCGGTACAGAGTCAATGTGGGGGCTATATACAGGGTGTTACGGTACAGAGTCAATGTGGAGGCTATATACAGGGTGTTACGGTACAGAGTCAATGTGGAGGCTATATACAGGGTATTACGGTACAGAGTCAATGTGGAGGCTATATACAGGGTGTTACGGTACAGAGTCAATGTGGAGGCAATATACAGGGTATTACGGTACAGAGTCAATGTAGAGGCTATATACAGGGTATTACGGTACAGAGTCAATGTGGAGGCTATATACAGGGTATTACGGTACAGAGTCAATGTGGAGGCTATATACAGGGTGTTACGGTACAGAGTCAATGTGGAGGCTATATACAGGGTGTTACGGTACAGAGTCAATGTGGAGGCTATATACAGGGTATTACGGTACAGAGTCAATGTGGAGGCTATATACAGGGTATTACGGTACAGAGTCAATGTAGAGGCTATATACAGGGGGTACCGGTACTGAGTCAATGTGGAGGCTATATACAGGGGGTACCGGTACTGAGTCAATGTGGAGGCTATATAAAGGGTGTTACAGTACAGAGTCAATGTGGAGGCTATATACAGGGGGTGCCGGTACAGAGTCAATGTGGAGGCTATATACAGGGGGTACCAGTACAGAGTCAATGTGGAGGCTATATACAGGGTGTTACGGTACAGAGTCAATGTGGAGGCTATATACAGGGGGTACCGGTACAGAGTCAATGTGGAGGCTATATACAGGGGGTACCAGTACAGAGTCAATGTGGAGGCTATATACAGGGTGTTACGGTACAGAGTCAATGTGGAGGCTATATACAGGGTATTACGGTACAGAGTCAATGTGGAGGCTATATACAGGGTGTTACGGTACAGAGTCAATGTGGAGGCTATATACAGGGTATTACGGTACAGAGTCAATGTGGAGGCTATATACAGGGGGTACCGGTACAGAGTCAATGTGGAGACTATATACAGGGGCTACCGGTACAGAGTCAATGTGGGGGCTATATACAGGGTGTTACGGTACAGAGTCAATGTGGAGGCTATATACAGGGTGTTACGGTACAGAGTCAATGTGGAGGCTATATACAGGGTATTACGGTACAGAGTCAATGTGGAGGCTATATACAGGGTGTTACGGTACAGAGTCAATGTGGAGGCAATATACAGGGTATTACGGTACAGAGTCAATGTAGAGGCTATATACAGGGTATTACGGTACAGAGTCAATGTGGAGGCTATATACAGGATATTACGGTACAGAGTCAATGTGGAGGCTATATACAGGGTGTTACGGTACAGAGTCAATGTGGAGGCTATATACAGGGTGTTACGGTACAGAGTCAATGTGGAGGCTATATACAGGGTATTACGGTACAGAGTCAATGTGGAGGCTATATACAGGGTATTACGGTACAGAGTCAATGTAGAGGCTATATACAGGGGGTACCGGTACTGAGTCAATGTGGAGGCTATATACAGGGGGTACCGGTACTGAGTCAATGTGGAGGCTATATAAAGGGTGTTACAGTACAGAGTCAATGTGGAGGCTATATACAGGGGGTACCGGTACAGAGTCAATGTGGAGGCTATATACAGGGGGTGCCGGTACAGAGTCAATGTGGAGGCTATATACAGGGGGTACCAGTACAGAGTCAATGTGGAGGCTATATACAGGGTGTTACGGTACAGAGTCAATGTGGAGGCTATATACAGGGGGTACCGGTACAGAGTCAATGTGGAGGCTATATACAGGGGGTACCAGTACAGAGTCAATGTGGAGGCTATATACAGGGTGTTACGGTACAGAGTCAATGTGGAGGCTATATACAGGGTATTACGGTACAGAGTCAATGTGGAGGCTATATACAGGGTGTTACGGTACAGAGTCAATGTGGAGGCTATATACAGGGTATTACGGTACAGAGTCAATGTGGAGGCTATATACAGGGGCTACCGGTACAGAGTCAATGTGGAGACTATATACAGGGGCTACCGGTACAGAGTCAATGTGGGGGCTATATACAGGGTGTTACGGTACAGAGTCAATGTGGAGGCTATATACAGGGTGTTACGGTACAGAGTCAATGTGGAGGCTATATACAGGGTATTACGGTACAGAGTCAATGTGGAGGCTATATACAGGGTGTTACGGTACAGAGTCAATGTGGAGGCTATATACAGGGTATTACGGTACAGAGTCAATGTGGAGGCTATATACAGGGGGTACCGGTACAGAGTCAATGTGGAGACTATATACAGGGGCTACCGGTACAGAGTCAATGTGGGGGCTATATACAGGGGGTACCGGTACAGAGTCAATGTGGAGGCTATATACAGGGTATTACCGTACAGAGTCAATGTGGAGGCTATATACAGGGTATTACGGTACAGAGTCAATGTGGAGGCTATATACAGGGTATTACGGTACAGAGTCAATGTGGAGGCTATATACAGGGTGTTACGGTACAGAGTCAATGTGGAGGCTATATACAGGGTATTACGGTACAGAGTCAATGTGGAGGCTATATACAGGGTGTACCGGTACAGAGTCAATGTGGAGGCTATATACAGGGTGTACCGGTACAGAGTCAATGTGGAGACTATATACAGGGTATTACGGTACAGAGTCAATGTGGAGGCTATATACAGGGTATTACGGTACAGAGTCAATGTGGAGGCTATATACAGGGTATTACGGTACAGAGTCAATGTGGAGGCTATATACAGGGTATTACGGTACAGAGTCAATGTGGAGGCTATATACAGGGTATTACGGTACAGAGTCAATGTGGAGGCTATATACAGGGTGTTACGGTACAGAGTCAATGTGGAGGCTATATACAGGGTATTACGGTACAGAGTCAATGTGGTGGCTATATACAGGGTATTACGGTACAGAGTCAATGTGGAGGCTATATACAGGGTATTACGGTACAGAGTCAATGTGGAGGCTATATACAGGGTATTACGGTACAGAGTCAATGTGGAGGCTATATACAGGGTATTACGGTACAGAGTCAATGTGGTGGCTATATACAGGGTGTTACGGTACAGAGTCAATGTGGAGGCTATATACAGGGTATTACGGTACAGAGTCAATGTGGAGGCTATATACAGGGTATTACGGTACAGAGTCAATGTGGAGGCTATATACAGGGTATTACCGTACAGAGTCAATGTGGAGGCTATATACAGGGTATTACGGTACAGAGTCAATGTGGTGGCTATATACAGGGTATTACGGTACAGAATCAATGTGGAGGCTATATACAGGGGGTACCGGTACAGAGTCAATGTGGAGGCTATATACAGGGGGTACCGGTACAGAGTCAATGTGGAGGCTATATACAGGGGGTACCGGTACAGAGTCAATGTGGAGGCTATATACAGGGGGTACCGGTACAGAGTCAATGTGGAGGCTATATACAGGGGGGTACCGATACAGAGTCAATGTGGAGGCTATATACAGGGGAGTACCGGTACAGAGTCAATGTGGAGGCTATATACAGGGGGTACCAGTACAGAGTCAATGTGGAGGCTATATACAGGGGGTACCGGTACAGAGTCAATGTGGAGGCTATATACAGGGTATTACGGTACAGAGTCAATGTGGAGGCTATATACAGGGTATTACGGTACAGAGTCAATGTGGAGGCTATATACAGGGGGTACCGGTACAGAGTCAATGTGGAGGCTATATACAGGGGGTACCGGTACAAAGTCAATGTGGAGGCTATATACAGGGTTTTACAGTACAGAGTCAATGTGGAGGCTATATACAGGGGGTACTGGAACAGAGTCAATGTGGAGGCTATATACAGGGTTTAACAGTACAGAGTCAATGTGGAGGCTATATACAGGGGGGTACCGGTACAAAGTCAATGTGGAGGCTATATACAGGGGGTACTGGTACCGAGTCAATGTGGAGGCTATATACAGGGGGTACTGGTACCGAGTCAATGTGCGAGGGTACAGATTAGTCGAGGTAACTGAGGTAATATGTACATGAAGGTAGGAGTAAATTGATTGTAAATAGTCCATTTGATTAGCTGGTCAGCAGTCTTATGGGGCTAGAAGCTGTTAAGCCGTTTGGATCTATACTGAGGTGGTATACTCCTCGATGCCATGGGATGAATCCCGGAACATATTCCAGTCTGTGCTAGCAAAACAGTCCTGCAGCTTTCTGCATCTGCGTCATCTGACCACTTCAGTATCCAGCGAGTCACTGGTACTTCCTGCTTTAGTTTTCGCTTGTTAGCAGAAATCAGGAGGATAGAACTATCGTCAGATATATCCAAATGGAGTGAAAGTAGTCTCCAATTTGTTTTCCTCTGGTTGCACAGAAATGAGGTAAAAACAAATTTAAGTTTCCCTGCATTAAGGTTCCCGGCAACTAGGAGCACCGCCTCTGGATGAGCATTTTCCTGTTTGCCTATGGCCTTATACTGATCGCTATCCGAGTGGCTACTCCTGGCTAACGTCTCTGTCCCGAAGCAAGCACCAGTTAGCCTGGAACTAGCCTCGAGCTAGGCCCATCTCCCGGGTAGCCGAACAATATATACCATATGTGAGTCTCTCACTGTTGCCGCCTGTTATAGACCCCCCTCAGCTCCCAGCTGTGCCATGGACACCATATGTGAATTGATTGCCCCCCATCTATCTTCAGAGTTCATTCTGTTAGGTGACCTAAATTGGGATATGCTTAACACCCCAGCAGTCCTACAATCTAAGCTAGATGCCCTCAATCTCACACAAATTATCAAGGAAACCACCAGGTACAACCCTAAATTCGTAAACATGGGCACCCTCATAGATATTATCCTGACCAACTCGCCCTCCAAATACACCTCCACTGTCTTCAACCAGGATCTCAGCGATTACTGCCTCATTGCCTGTGTGCGTAATGGGTCCGCGGTCAAACGACCACACCTCATCACTGTCAAACGCTCCCTAAAACACTCCTGCAAGCAGTCAGGAACACTCAGTCAGTTAGGAAAGCTAAGGCTAGCTTTTTCAAACAGAAATTTGCTTCCTGTAGCACTAATTCCAAAACGTTTTGGGACACTGTAAAGTCCATGGAGAATAAGAGCACCTCCTCCCAGCTGCCCATTGCACTGAGGATAGGAAACACTGTCACCACCGTTAAATCTACGATAATCGATCATTTCAATAAGCAATTCTTCCACCGCTGGCCATGCTTTCCACCTGGCTACCCCGGCCAACATCTCAACACCCCCTGCAGCAACTTGCCCCCCCCCCCTTCTCCTTCACCCGATGTTCTGAAAGAGCTGCAAAATATGGATCCCTATAAATCAGCTGGACTAGACAATCAGAATCCCCTCTTCCTAAAATTATCCACAGAAATGGTTGCAACCCCTATTACTAGCTTATTCAACCTCTCTTTCATCCCCAAAGATGGGAAAGCTACCGTGGTCATCCCTCTCTTCAAAGGGGGAGACACTCTAGACCCAAACTGTTATAGACCTATATCCATCCTGCCCTGCTGTTCTAAAATCTTTGAAAGCCAAGTTAATAAACAGATCACCGACCATTTTGAATCCCACCGTACCTTCTCCACTATGCAATCTGGTTTCCAAGCTGGTCATGGGTTCACCTCAGCCATGCTCAAGATCCTAAACTATATCATAACCGCCATCGATAAAAGACTGTGTACTGGGCAGCCGTCTTCATCGACCTGGCCAAGGCTTTCGACTCTGTCAATCACCACATTCTTATCGGCAGACTAAACAGCCTTGGTTTCTCAAATGACTGCCTCGCCTGGTTCACCAACTACTTCTCAGATAGAGTTCAATGTGTCAAATCGGAGGGCCTGTTGTCCGGACCTCTGGCAGTCTCTGTGGGGGTGCCACAGGGTTCAATTGTAGGGCCGACTCTTTTCTCTGTATATATCAATGATATCACTCTTGCTGCTGGTGATTCTCTGATCCACCTCTACGCAGACGACACCATTCGGTATACATCTGGACACTGTGTTAACTAACCTCCAGACGAGCTTCAATGCCATACAACTCTCCTTCCGTGGCCTCCAACTGCTCTTAAATGCTAGTAAAACTAAACGCATGCTCTTCAACCGATCGCTGCCCGCACCCTCCCGCCCGACAAGCATCACTACTCTGGACGGTTCTGACCTAGAATATGCGGACAACTACAAATACCTAGGTGTCTGGTTAGACTGTAAACTCTACTTTCCAGCCTCACATTAAGCATCTCCAATCAAAAATGAAATCTAGAATCGGCTTCCTATTTCGCAACAAAGCCTCCTTCACTCATGCTGTCAAACATACCCTCATAAAACAGACTATCCTACCAATCCTTGACATCGGCGATGTCATCTATAAAATAGCCTCCAAACACTCTACTCAGCAAACTGGATGTAGTCTATCACAGTGCAATCCGTTTCATCACCAAAGCCCCATATACTACCCACCACTGGGACCTGTATGCTCTCGTTGGCTGGCCCTCGCTTCATCTATAAGTCTTTGCTAGGTAAAGCCCCACCTTATTTCAGCTCACTGGTGACCATAGCAACACCCACCCATAGCACACGCTCCAGCAGGTATATCTTACTGGTGACCATAGCAACACCCACCCATAGCACGCGCTCCAGCAGGTATATCTTACTGGTGACCATAGCAACACCCACCCATAGCACACGCTCCAGCAGGTATATTTCAGTGGTCACGATAGCAACACCCACCCATAGCACGCGCTCCAGCAGGTATATTTCACTGGTCACCATAGCAACACCTACCTATAGCACACGCTCCAGCAGGTATATCTTACTGGTGACCATAGCAACACCCACCCATAGCACGCGCTCCAGCAGGTATATCTTACTGGTCACCATAGCAACACCCACCCATAGCACACGCTCCAGCAGGTATATTTCACTGGTCACCATAGCAACACCCACCCATAGCACACGCTCCAGCAGGTATATCACACTGGTCACCATAGCAACACCCACCCATAGCACACGCTCCAGCAGGTATATCACACTGGTCACCATAGCAACACCCACCCATAGCACACGCTCCAGCAGGTATATCACACTGGTCACCATAGCAACACCCACCCATAGCACGCGCTCCAGCAGGTATATCTCACTGGTCATCATAGCAACACCCACCCATAGCACGCGCTCCAGCAGGTATATTTCACTGGTCATCCCCAAAGCCAACACTTCCCTTGGCCGTCTTTCCTTCCAGTTCTCTGCTGCCAATGACTGGAACGGATTGCAAAAATCTCTAAAGCTGTACACAGCCAATGTGTAAATAGACCACCCAACTACCTCATCCCATATTATTACTTACCCTCTTGCTTTTTTGCACCCCAGTATCTCTATTTGCACATCGTCATCTGCACATCTATCGCTCCAGTATTGCTTTATCTTGGCCAGGTCGCAATTGTAAATGAAAACTTGTTCTCAACTTGCCTACCTGTTTAAATAAAGGTGAAATAAAATAAATAAATAAATGCTAAATTGTAATTGTAATTATTTTCACCTCTATGGCCTATTTATTGCCTTACCTCCCTAATCTCCTACATTTGCACACACTGTACATATATATTTTTGTGTGTTTGACTGTATGTTTGTTTATGTGTAACTCTGTGTTGTTGTTTGTGTCGCACTGCTTTGCTTTATCTTGGCCAGGTCACAGTTGTAAATGAGGACTTGTTCTCAACTGGCCTACCTGGTTAAATAAAGGGTTAGGGTTATATATATAAACACCTGGTTAAATAAAGGGTTAGGGTTATATATATAAATACCTGGTTAAATAAAGGGTTAGGGTTATATATATAAATACCTGGTTAAATAAAGGGTTAGGGTTATATATATAAATACCTGGTTAAATAAAGGGTTAGGGTTATATATATAAATACCTGGTTAAATAAAGGGTTAGGGTTATATATATAAACACCTGGTTAAATAAAGGGTTAGGGTTATATATATAAACACCTGGTTAAATAAAGGTGAAATAAAAATAAGATAAAAACTGTCAAGTGTCTTCACTGACATTTTCAACCTCCCTGTCCGAGTCTGTAATGCCTACATGTTTCAAGCAGATCACCATAGTCCCTGTGACCAAAGAAGCGAAGGTAACCTGCCTAAATGACTACTGACCCGTAAGCACTCACATCGGTAGCCATGAAGTGCTTTGAAAGGCTGGTAATGGCTCACATAAACACCATCATCCCAGGAACCCTAGACCCACTCCAATTCACATACTGCCCTAACAGATCCACAGATGATGCAATCTCTATTTCACTCCACACTGCCCTTTCCCACCTGGATAAAAGGATCACCTACGTGAGAATGCTGTTCATTGACTACAGCTCAGCGTTCAACACCGTAGTATCCACAAAGCTCATCACTAAGCTAAGGACCCTGGGACTATAAACACCCCCCTCTGCAACTGGATCCTGGACTTCCTGACGTGCTGCCCCCAGGTGGTAAGGTTAGGTAACAACAAATCCGCCACGCTGATCCTCAACACGGGGGCCCTTCAGGGGTTCGTGCTCAATTCCCTCCTGTACTCCCTGTTCACCCACGACTGCTTGGCCAAACATGACTCTAATATCATCATTAAGTTTGATGACGACAAAACAGTGGTAGGTCTGATCACTGACAACGATGAGACAGCCATTAGGGAGCAGGTCAGAGACCTGGCAGTGTGATGCCAGGGCAACAACCTCTCCCTCAATGTGATCAAGACAAAGGAGCTGATTGTGGACTACAGGAAAAGGTGGGCCGAACAGGCTCCCATTAACATCAACGGGGCTGCAGTGCAGCAGGTCGAGAGATTCAAGTTCCTTGGTTTCCACATCACCAACGAGCTATCATGGTCCAAACACACCAAGACAGACGTGAAGAGGGCACGACAAAACATTTTCCCCCTCAGGAGATTGGCATGAGATCCTCAAAAAGTTCTACAGCTGCACCATCGAGAGCATCCTGACCACTTGCATCACCGCCTGGTATGGTAACTGCTCAGCATCTGACCGTAAGGCGCTACAGAGGGAAGTACATATGAACCAGTACAACACCAAGCTTTCTGCCATCCAGGACCAATATACTAGGTGGTGTCAGAGGAAGCCCCAAGTCACAGTCTGTTTTTTCTGCTACTGCACGGCAAGCCTTACCAGAGCACCAAGTCTAGGACCAAAAGGCTCCTTAACACCTTCTAACCCATAAGCCATAAGACTGCTAAACAATTAATCAATTAGCCACCTGGATTATTTACATTGACACCCCCCACCCTCCTCCATTTGTTTTTACACTGCTGCTACTTGCTGCTTATTACATATGCATAGTCACTATACCCATACCTACAAGTACAAATTACCTCGACTAACCTGCACATTGACTCTGTACCGGTACCCCCTGTATATAGCCTCCACATTGACTCTGTACCGGTACCACCTGTTTATAGCCTCCACATTGACTCTGTACCGGCACCACCTGTTTATAGCCTCCACATTGACTCTGTACCGGCACCACCTGTTTATAGCCTCCACATTGACTCTGTACCGGCACCACCTGTTTATAGCCTCCACATTGACTCTGTACCGGCACCACCTGTTTATAGCCTCCACATTGACTCTGTACCGGCACCACCTGTTTATAGCCTCCACATTGACTCTGTACCGGCACCACCTGTTTATAGCCTCCACATTGACTCTGTACCGGTGCCCCCTGTATATAGCCTCCACATTGACTCTGTACCGGTGCCCCTTGTATATAGCCTCCACATTGACTCTGTACCGGTGCCCCCTGTATATAGCCTCGTTATTGTTATTTTATTGTGTTACTTAAAAAAAAATGGTACTTTGCTTTAGTGCCGAATACCTGTTGTATACCAATAAAATGTGATTTCATTTAATGAATCAAAATAGTTAGTGCAAAAAAGGGTCAACGCAGATAGTCCGGGTCTGTTCTCTCCGGGTAGCTGTTTAGCAGACTTAAAGGGTTGGGAGTAGAAGCTGTTTGGGGCCCGTGGTTCCATACTTGGTACATTGGTACTGCCTGCCGTGCGGTAGCAGAGAGAACAGTCTATGACTTGGGTGGCTGGAGTCTTTGACCATTTTTAGGGCCTTCCTCTGACACCGCCTGGTATAGAGGTCCTGGATGTCAGGAAGCTTGGCCCCAGTACTGTGCCGTACACACTACCCTCTGTATCGCCTTGCGGAGGGATGCCAAAGAGTTGACATACCAGGCGGTGATGCAGCCAGTCAAGATGCTCTCAATGGTGCAGCTGTAGAACTTTTTGAGGATCTGAGGACCCGTTCTCAATCTTTTCAGCCTCCAGAGGGGGAAGAGGACTTGTCGTGACTTCTTCACGACTGTGTTGGTGTGTGGACAATGTTAATTTCTTAGTGATATTTACATTTGTAAAAAAATGTAACCTTTATTTAAGTAGGCAAGTCAGTTAAGAAAAAAGTATTATTTACAATGACGGCCTACCCCGGCCAAACCCAGACGACGCTTAGCCAATTGTGTGCCGCCCAGCCTGGATCCGGCACTGAGATGCATATAGACCGCTACGCCACTCGGGAGCCCCGAAGAACTTGAATCTCTTGATCCGATCCACCACAGCCTCGTCAATGTGGATGGGTGTGGCTCGGCCCTCCGTTTCCTGTAGTCCACAATCAGCTCCTTTGTCTTGCTGACGTTGAGGGAGAGGTTGTTATCCTGGCACCACCCGGCCAGGTCTCTGTCCTCCTCCCTATAGGCTGTCTCATCGTTGAGGGAGAGGTTGTTGTCCTGGCACCACCCGGCCAGGTCTCTGTCCTCCTCCCTATAGGCTGTCTCATCGTTGAGGGAGAGGTTGTTGTCCTGGCACCACCCGGCCAGGTCTCTGACCTCCTCCCTATAGGCTCTCATCGTCGTTGTTTATCAGGTCTACCACCGTTGTATAATAGCTCTCTAAGGTCTAAGAGGAAGAACTAAACCTTGTGTATTCTACTATTACTACTTTCAAGAGGAAGTTGAAAGCCTGACTGAGTTCCTTAAACTCAGCCCCCCCCCCCCCCTCCCGCCGACCCTTTGACCCACAGTTTGAGAACCACTGATCTAGGGAATAGGGTTCCATTTGGGTCAGCCGTGATAAAGCCTGTTCCACCCACCATGATGGAGACGACCGTAGGTCCCTTGATCACCCACCAGAGGGCAGTGGTGTTGTTGGTATCCCAGCAACTACAGGGTACAGGACAAGAGACACAGCAGGGGGTGAGACTGATATTGTCCCAAAAGGCAACCTATGCCCTTTATAGTGCGTATGACCAGGGCCCATAGGGGATAGGGCACTATATAGGGAATAGGGCTCCGTTTGGGACACAAATATTATTATCCATATTATAAGGTTCTAAACGATGACATCACATCAGCGATAATAAATAAATATATTAGGCTGTGGTTTGATATAGCCTTCACCTGGTACAGGCTAAAGGAAGCACATTAAAAACCTTCACCTGGTACAGGCTAAAGGAAGCACATTAAAAACCTTCACCTGGTACAAGCTAAAGGAAGCACATTAAAAACCTTCACCTGGTACAGGCTAAAGGAAGCACATTAAAAACCTTCACCTGGTACAGGCTAAAGGAAGCACATTAAAAACCTTCACCTGGTACAGGCTAAAGAAAGCACATTAAAAACCTTCACCTGGTACAGGCTAAAGGAAGCACATTAAAAACCTTCACCTGGTACAGGCTAAAGGAAGCACATTAAAAACCTTCACCTGGTACAGGCTAAAGGAAGCACATTAAAAACCTTCACCTGGTACAGGCTAAAGGAAGCACATTAAAAACCTTCACCTGGTACAGGCTAAAGGAAGCACATTAAAAACCTTCACCTGGTACAGGCTAAAGGAAGCACATTAAAAACCTTCACCTGGTACAGGCTAAAGGAAGCACATTAAAAAGCTTGGAAGCAGCATATGTCATGTGCAGACTTTCTTTATTCAAAAGTTCACAAGTTTGTTATTGAGGTATAAACAGATAGTGAATGTGCAGTTCCTAGGTCTGTTGTAAACATCTTTACATGAGTCATGTAAAGATGTAACCCTGGTTTGGACGTACCTTGTGTCGTCAAAGTGAAGCCTCAGAGCAGCCCAGACAGTTACACAAATGGTGGGAGTACCTAAACACACAGACAGAGAGAACAGATCAGGAATCTGATCTGAATCCTGAAGACAGAGAGAACAGATCAGGAATCTGATCTGAAACCTGAAGACAGAGAGAATTGATGAGGAATCTGATCTGAAACCTGAAGACAGAGAGAACAGATGAGGAATCTGATCTGAAACCTGAAGACAGAGAGAACAGATCAGGAATCTGATCTGAATCCTGAAGACAGAGAGAACAGATGAGGAATCTGATCTGAAACCTGAAGACAGAGAGAACAGATCAGGAATCTGATCTGAAACCTGAAGACAGAGAGAACAAATAAGGAATCTGATCTGAATCCTGAAGACAGAGAGAACAGATGAGGAATCTGATATGAAACCTGAAGACAGAGAGAACAGATAAGGAATCTGATCTGAAACCTGAAGACAGAGAGAACAGATGAGGAATCTGATCTGAATCCTGAAGACAGAGAGAACAGATGAGGAATCTAATCTGAATCCTGAAGACAGAGAGAACAGATAAGGAATCTGATCTGAAACCTGAACACATTGATAAGACTTAGAAGACAAAAGGGTTCAACCAGCAGATAAGGGTCGTGACATTGGGCTCAACCAGACGATGAGGACAACGACATTGGGTTCAACCAGCAGATAAGAGCTGTGAGATTGGGTTCAACCAGCAGATAAGATCTGTGAGATTGGGTTCAACCAACAGATAAGGGTCGTGGAATTGGGTTGAACCAGCAGATAAGAGCTGTGAGATTGGGTTCAACCAGAAGATGAGGACAACGACATTGGGTTCAACCAGCAGATAAGGGCCGTGACATTGGGTTCAACCAGCAGATAAGGGTCATGACATTGGGTTCAACCAGCAGATAAGAGCTGTGAGATTGGGTTCAACCAGCAGATAAGGGTCGTGACATTGGGTTCAACCAGCAGATAAGGGTCGTGACATTGGGTTCAACCAACAGATAAAGGTCGTGACATTGGGTTCAACCAGCAGATAAGGGTCGTGACATTGGGTTCAACCAGCAGATAAGGGTCGTGACATTGGGTTCAACCAGCAGATAAGGGTCGTGACATTGGGTTCAACCAACAGATAAAGGTCGTGACATTGGGTTCAACCAGCAGATAAGGGTCGTGACATTGGGTTCAACCAGCAGATAAGGGTCGTGACATTGGGTTCAACCAGCAGATAAGGGTCGTGACATTGGGTTCAACCAACAGATAAAGGTCGTGACATTGGGTTCAACCAACAGATAAGGGCTGTGATATTGGGTTCAACCAACAGATAAGAGCTGTGACATTGGGTTCAACCAGCAGATAAGGGCCGTCACGGCTCAACCAGAAGATGAGGACAACGACATTGGGTTGAACCAGCAGATAAGGGCTATTGGGTTCAACCAGAAGATGAGGACAACAACATTGGGTTCAACCAGTAGATAAGGGCCGTGACACTGGGTTCAACCAGCAGATAAGGGTCGTGGCATTGGGTTCAACCAGCAGATAAGGGTCGTGACATTGGGCTCAACCAACAGATAAGGGCCGTGACATTGGGTTCAACCAACAGATAAGGGCCGTGACATTGGGTTCAACCAACAGATAAGGGCCGTGACATTGGGCTCAACCAGCAGATAAGGGCCGTGACTGTCGGCTCCTGGAGAGGGAGAAACCCACAGTTAAAACTACCCCAGGCTAACCTACTGTCGGCTCCTAGAGAGGGTGAAACCCACAGTTAAAACTACCTCAGGCCAACCTACTGTCGCCTCCTGTTTCTCCCTCTCCAGGGGGTGTTTTGACTACTATGTAGGAGGTATCTGGTCTCCAGGGTGTTTTGACTGTACTATGTGGGAGGTATCTGGTCTCCAGGGGTGTTTTGACTGTACTATGTGGGAGGTATATGGTCACCAGGGTGTTTTGACTACTATGTGGGAGGTATCTGGTCTCCAGGGGTGTTTTGACTGTACTATGTGGGAGGTATTTGGTCTCCAGGGGTGTTTTGACTACTATGTGGGAGGTATTTGGTCTCCAGGGTGTTTTGACTGTACTATGTGGGAGGTATTTGGTCTCCAGGGTGTTTTGACTGTACTATGTGGGAGGTATTTGGTCTCCAGGGGTGTTTTGACTGTACTATGTGGGAGGTATTTGAGGACAGCAGCTCTGATCTTGATGAACTCACAGATGTTGTTTCAGACTGTTAACTTCTGTGCTGAGTCAGTTGTTCCTACTAAAACCTATAAAATCTTCCTTAACAATAAGCCTTGGGTATCAAAACATCTAAAATCACTACTTGATAGGAAGAAGGCAGTTTATGCTGAGGGTGATAAACAGGCTTTAAGAGATGTACAACGTGAGATCAGTTTATGCTGAGGGTGATAGACAGGCTTTAAGAGATGTACAACGTGAGATCAGTTTATGCTGAGGGTGATAGACAGGCTTTAAGAGATGTACAACGTGAGATCAGTTTATGCTGAGGGTGATAGACAGGCTTTAAGAGATGTACAACGTGAGATCAGTTTATGCTGAGGGTGATAGACAGGCTTTAAGAGATGTACAACGTGAGATCAGTTTATGCTGAGGGTGATAGACAGGCTTTAAGAGACGTACAACGTGAGATCAAAAGACATACTGGTGGACAAGGAGGTATACAAGGGTGGAGAGGAGCCTCTCATGAAACACAAGGGTGGAGAGGAGCCTCTCAGGAAACACAAGGGTGGAGAGGAGCCTCTCCTCAGGAAACACAAGGGTGACCTGGCAAGGGATTAAATCCACGGCTAGTGCCCCCACAAGGCAGGGGAAAAACCAGTGCTGACCTTGGGGGACCTGAGGGCCAGAACATGGCTAATGAACTGAATGTTTTCTTCTCAAGATTTGAATCAGACAACTTCGTGTCGGAGGTGAAACAAATGGAAGCATCATTACAAATGTTTGAGAGAGATGTTGTTCAACAGTCTGACGTTTTAAAGTTGTGCAGCGGATGTAACACATACGAAAGCCCAGACACGTTAAGTGGACATGTGTTAAAGCTGTGCTGAACAACTTTTACAGACCTTTTCCAATCCTCACTCGACCAGAACATGTGCCAGCATTGTGGAAGAACTCAATAATTATACCAATTCCTAAAGCATCTAATCCCTCTGTGCTGAATGACTACCTTCCTGTTGCCTTGACATCCTTAGTAATGAAATGCCTTGAGAAACTTGTGAAAAGTCATATTCTCAGCGTCACCCGGAAGCTTCTCGACCCATTTCAGTTTGCCTATCAGCCTAGCAGAGGAGTTGATGATGCCATTCTTACCCTCCTTAACATGGTCTACAGACATCTAGAGGGGGTATTAACATGGTCTACAGACATCTAGAGGGGGTATTAACATGGTCTATAGTCATCTAGAGGAGTATTAACATGGTCTATAGACATCTAGAGGGGGTATTAACATGGTCTATAGACATCTAGAGGGGGTATTAACATGGTCTATAGTCACCTAGAGGGGGTATTAACATGGTCTACAGACATCTAGAGGAGGTATTAACATGGTCTATAGACATCTAGAGGGGGTATTAACATGGTCTATAGACATCTAGAGGGGGTATTAACATGGTCTATAGACATCTAGAGGGGGTATTAACATGGTCTATAGACATCTAGAGGGGGTATTAACATGGTCTATAGACATCTAGAGGGGGTATTATCATGGTCTATAGACATCTAGTGGGGGTATTAACATGGTCTACAGACATCTAGAGGGGGTATTAACATGGTCTATAGACATCTAGAGGGGGTATTAACATGGTCTACATGGTCTATAGACATCTAGAGGGGGTATTAACATGGTCTATAGACATCTAGAGGGGGTATTAACATGGTCTATTGACATCTAGAGGGGGTATTAACATGGTCTATAGACACCTAGAGGGGGTATTAACATGGTCTATAGACATCTAGAGGAGGTATTAACATGGTCTATAGACATCTAGAGGGGGTATTAACATGGTCGACGTGGTCTATAGACATCTAGAGGGGGTATTATCATGGTCTATAGTCATCTAGAGGGGGTATTAACATGGTCTATAGACATCTAGAAGGGGTATTAACATGGTCTACAGACATCTAGAGGGGATATTAACATGGTCTATAGACATCTAGAGGGGGTATTAACATGGTCTATAGACATCTAGAGGGGGTATTAAGATGGTCTATAGACATCTAGAGGGGGTATTGTCATGGTCTATAGACATCTAGAGGGGGTATTAACATGGTCGACGTGGTCTATAGACATCTAGAGGGGGTATTATCATGGTCTATAGTCATCTAGAGGGGGTATTAACATGGTCTATAGACATCTAGAGGGGGTATTAACATGGTCTATAGACATCTAGAGGGGGTATTAACATGGTCTACAGACATCTAGAGCCAAATACCATGTCAGGGTTCTGTTTGTTGACTTTTCTTCTGCCTTCAACACAATCCAGCCCTACATTCTGGCACAGAGACTCATTCAGGACTTCCTGAGCCAACGCTCACAGTGAGTTAAAATAGGTCCCCACGTGTCGGACATACGCACCACCAACACAGTCTCTCCTCAGGGATGTGTTGTGTCCCCCACTCCACCACCAACACAGTCTCTCCTCAGGGATGTGTTGTGTCTCCACTCCACCACCAACACAGTCTCTCCTCAGGGATGTGTTTTGTCTCCACTCCACCACCAACACAGTCTCTCCTCAGGGATGTGTTATGTCTCCACTCCACCACAGTCTCTCCTCAGGGATGTGTTTAGTCTCCACTCCACCACCAACACAGGCTCTCCTCAGGGATGTGTTTTGCCTCCACTCCACCACCAACACAGGCTCTCCTCAGGGATGTGTTGTGTCTCCACTCCACCACCAACACAGGGATGTGTTTTGTCTCCACTCCACCACCAACACAGTCTCTCCTCAGGGATGTGTTTAGTCTCCACTCCACCACCAACACAGGCTCTCCTCAGGGATGTGTTTTGCCTCCACTCCACCACCAACACAGTCTCTCCTCAGGGATGTGTTTTGTCCCCACTCCACCACCAACACAGGGATGTGTTTTGTCCCCACTCCACCACCAACACAGTCTCTCCTCAGGGATGTGTTTAGTCTCCACTCCACCACCAACACAGGCTCTCCTCAGGGATGTGTTTTGCCTCCACTCCACCACCAACACAGGCTCTCCTCAGGGATGTGTTGTGTCTCCACTCCACCACCACCACAGTCTCTCCTCAGGGATGTGTTTTGTCTCCACTCCACCACCACCACAGTCTCTCCTCAGAGGTGTGTTTTGTCCCCACTCCACCACCAACACAGGCTCTCCTCAGGGATGTGTTGTGTCTCCACTCCACCACCACCACAGTCTCTCCTCAGGGATGTGTTTTGTCTCCACTCCACCACCAACACAGGCTCTCCTCAGGGATGTGTTTTGCCTCCACTCCACCACCAACACAGGCTCTCCTCAGGGATGTGTTGTGTCTCCACTCCACCACCACCACAGTCTCTCCTCAGGGATGTGTTTTGTCTCCACTCCACCACCAACACAGGCTCTCCTCAGGGATGTGTTTTGCCTCCACTCCACCACCAACACAGGCTCTCCTCAGGGATGTGTTGTGTCTCCACTCCACCACCACCACAGTCTCTCCTCAGAGGTGTGTTTTGTCCCCACTCCACCACCAACACAGTCTCTCCTCAGGGATGTGTTGTGTCTCCACTACACCACCAACACAGTCTCTCCTCAGGGATGTGTTGTGTCTCCACTCCACCACCAACACAGGGATGTGTTTTGTCCCCCACTCCACCACCAACACAGTCTCTCCTCAGGGATGTGTTTTGCCTCCACTCCACCACCAACACAGTCTCTCCTCAGGGATGTGTTGTGTCTCCACTCCACCACCAACACAGGGATGTGTTGTGTCCCCCACTCCACCACCAACACAGTCTCTCCTCAGGAATGTGTAGTGTCCCCCACTCCACCACCAACACAGTCTCTCCTCAGGGATGTGTTGTGTCCCCCACTCCACCACCAACACAGGCTCTCCTCAGGGATGTGTTGTGTCTCCACTCCACCACCACCACAGTCTCTCCTCAGGGATGTGTTGTGTCTCCACTCCACCACCAACACAGGGATGTGTTTTGTCTCCACTCCACCACCAACACAGTCTCTCCTCAGGGATGTGTTGTGTCCCCCACTCCATCACCAACACAGGGATGTGTTGTGTCTCCACTCCACCACCAACACAGTCTCTCCTCACGGATGTGTTGTGTCTCCACTCCACCACCAACACAGTCTCTCCTCAGGGATGTGTTTTGTCTCCACTCCACCACCAACACAGTCTCTCCTCAGGGATGTGTTTTGTCTCCACTCCACCACCAACACAGTCTCTCCTCAGGGATGTGTTTTGTCTCCACTCCACCACCACAGTCTCTCCTCAGGGATGTGTTGTGTCTCCACTCCACCACCAACACAGTCTCTCCTCAGGGATGTGTTGTGTCCCCCACTCCACCACCAACACAGTCTCTCCTCAGGGATGTGTTGTGTCTCCACTCCACCACCAACACAGTCTCTCCTCAGGGATGTGTTTTGTCTCCACTCCACCACCAACACAGTCTCTCCTCAGGGATGTGTTTTGTCTCCACTCCACCACCAACACAGGCTCTCCTCAGGGATGTGTTTTGCCTCCACTCCACCACCAACACAGGCTCTCCTCAGGGATGTGTTGTGTCTCCACTCCACCACCACCACAGTCTCTCCTCAGAGGTGTGTTTTGTCCCCACTCCACCACCAACACAGTCTCTCCTCAGGGATGTGTTGTGTCTCCACTACACCACCAACACAGTCTCTCCTCAGGGATGTGTTGTGTCTCCACTCCACCACCAACACAGGGATGTGTTTTGTCCCCCACTCCACCACCAACACAGTCTCTCCTCAGGGATGTGTTTTGCCTCCACTCCACCACCAACACAGTCTCTCCTCAGGGATGTGTTGTGTCTCCACTCCACCACCAACACAGGGATGTGTTGTGTCCCCCACTCCACCACCAACACAGTCTCTCCTCAGGAATGTGTAGTGTCCCCCACTCCACCACCAACACAGTCTCTCCTCAGGGATGTGTTGTGTCCCCCACTCCACCACCAACACAGGCTCTCCTCAGGGATGTGTTGTGTCTCCACTCCACCACCACCACAGTCTCTCCTCAGGGATGTGTTGTGTCTCCACTCCACCACCAACACAGGGATGTGTTTTGTCTCCACTCCACCACCAACACAGTCTCTCCTCAGGGATGTGTTGTGTCCCCCACTCCATCACCAACACAGGGATGTGTTGTGTCTCCACTCCACCACCAACACAGTCTCTCCTCACGGATGTGTTGTGTCTCCACTCCACCACCAACACAGTCTCTCCTCAGGGATGTGTTTTGTCTCCACTCCACCACCAACACAGTCTCTCCTCAGGGATGTGTTTTGTCTCCACTCCACCACCAACACAGTCTCTCCTCAGGGATGTGTTTTGTCTCCACTCCACCACCACAGTCTCTCCTCAGGGATGTGTTGTGTCTCCACTCCACCACCAACACAGTCTCTCCTCAGGGATGTGTTGTGTCCCCCACTCCACCACCAACACAGTCTCTCCTCAGGGATGTGTTGTGTCTCCACTCCACCACCAACACAGTCTCTCCTCAGGGATGTGTTTTGTCTCCACTCCACCACCAACACAGTCTCTCCTCAGGGATGTGTTATGTCTCCACTCCACCACAGTCTCTCCTCAGGGATGTGTTTAGTCTCCACTCCACCACCAACACAGGCTCTCCTCAGGGATGTGTTTTGCCTCCACTCCACCACCAACACAGGCTCTCCTCAGGGATGTGTTGTGTCTCCACTCCACCACCAACACAGGGATGTGTTTTGTCTCCACTCCACCACCAACACAGTCTCTCCTCAGGGATGTGTTTAGTCTCCACTCCACCACCAACACAGGCTCTCCTCAGGGATGTGTTTTGCCTCCACTCCACCACCAACACAGTCTCTCCTCAGGGATGTGTTTTGTCCCCACTCCACCACCAACACAGGGATGTGTTTTGTCCCCACTCCACCACCAACACAGTCTCTCCTCAGGGATGTGTTTAGTCTCCACTCCACCACCAACACAGGCTCTCCTCAGGGATGTGTTTTGCCTCCACTCCACCACCAACACAGGCTCTCCTCAGGGATGTGTTGTGTCTCCACTCCACCACCACCACAGTCTCTCCTCAGGGATGTGTTTTGTCTCCACTCCACCACCACCACAGTCTCTCCTCAGAGGTGTGTTTTGTCCCCACTCCACCACCAACACAGGCTCTCCTCAGGGATGTGTTGTGTCTCCACTCCACCACCACCACAGTCTCTCCTCAGGGATGTGTTTTGTCTCCACTCCACCACCAACACAGGCTCTCCTCAGGGATGTGTTTTGCCTCCACTCCACCACCAACACAGGCTCTCCTCAGGGATGTGTTGTGTCTCCACTCCACCACCACCACAGTCTCTCCTCAGAGGTGTGTTTTGTCCCCACTCCACCACCAACACAGGCTCTCCTCAGGGATGTGTTGTGTCTCCACTCCACCACCACCACAGTCTCTCCTCAGAGGTGTGTTTTGTCTCCACTCCTGTACATCCTGTACACTAATAGTTGTACTAGTTCCCATCCTGACAGGTCACCTCGTTAAGTTTGCTGATGCCACTGCCTTGATCAGCCTGTTGCATGATGATGAGGAACATCATGGCCCGGTCCTAGATTACTTTGTAGAGTGGTGTTACGAATCACACTTGAATCAACCTCAGGAGGCTGAAGAAATTTGGCTTCTCTCCATAAGCACTCACAAACTTTTACAGATGCACATTCGAGAGCATCCTGTCGGGCTGTATCACCGCCTGGTACGGCAACTGCTCCGCCCACAACCGTAAGGCTCTCCAGAGGGTGCACAACGCATCACCGGGCAAACTACCTGCCCTCCAGGACACCTACACCACCCGATGTCACAGGAAGGCCAAAAAGATCATCAAGGACAACAACCACCCGAGCCACTGCCTGTTCACCCTGCTATCATCCAGAAGGTGAGGTCAGTACAGGTGCATCAAAGCAGGGACCGAGAGACTGAAAAACAGCTTCTATTACAAGGCCATCAGACTGTTAAACAGCCATCACTAACATTGAGTGGCTGCTGCCAACATACTGACTCAACTCTAGCCACTTTAATAATGGAAAAATGTACAGTATGTAAAAAATGTTTCACTCACCACTTTAAACAATGCCACTTTACATCATGTTTACATACCCTACATTACTCATCTCGTATGTATATACTGTACTCGATACCATCTACTGCATCTTGCCTATGCCGTTCTGTACCATCACTCATTCATATATCTTTATGTACATATTCTTCATCCCTTTACACTTGTGTGTATAAGGTAGTTGTTGTGGAATTGTTAGGTTAGATTACTCGTTGGTTATTACTGCATTTTCGGAACTAGAAGCACAAGCATTTCGCTACCCTCGCATTAACATCTGCTAACCATGTGTATGTGACAAATAACATTTGATTTGATTTGATAAGGGCCGTGACATTGTAAATATGACATTTGAGTAATTTAGCAGACGCTGTTATCGAGAGCGACTTACAGGAGCAATTAGGGTTAAGTGCCTTGCTCAAGAGCACATCGACAGATTGATCAAACAGTCGGGTCGGGAATTCAAACCAGCGACCTTTTCGGTTGTAGGCCCAACACTCTCAACCGCTAGGCTGCCTGCCACCCTGTAATAATGGACCAGGAACAAAGCCAACCAGGAACCAAAAGCTGTAACAGCCAATATTCAGAAAAAAGTAGCTGTGGGCTAGCAGAGATCAAACCCAGTTGGTAGCAGTTTATTCTACTCACCCCACCCTACCACGGTGTACCAGTAGAAGTACCGCCTCTCTGGGAAGAAGGTTTGGACCAGCAGGGTGAAGAGGTACAGGCCTTCGATGAACAGCCAGAAGTAGTTGGACATCACACAGTAGTGGAATAATACCATGACTGCTTTACACTCCACCTAGTGGACACATACAGGTTAACACCATGACTGCTTTACACTCCACCTAGTGGACACATACAGGTTAACACCATGACTGCTTTACACTCCACCTAGTGGACACATACAGTATAACAGCATGACTGCTTTACACTCCACATAGTGGACACATACAGTATAACACCATGACTGCTTTACACTCCACCTAGTGGACACATACAGTATAACACCATGACTGCTTTACACTCCACCTAGTGGACTCATACAGTATAACACCATGACTGCTTTACACTCCACCTAGTGGACTCATACAGTATAACACCATGACTGCTTTACACTCCACCTAGTGGACACATACAGTATAACACCATGACTGCTTTACACTCCACCTAGTACAGAGTGTGTGTGTGTGTGTGTGTGTGTGTGTGTGTGTGTGTGTGTGTGTGTGTGTGTGTGTGTGTGTGTGTGTGTGTGTGTAACTCACAGTGTGTGTGTGTGTGTGTGTGTGTGTGTGTGTAACTCACAGTGTGTGTGTGTGTGTGTGTGTGTAACTCACGGGGTGTGTGTGTGCGTGTGTGTGTGTGTGTGTAACTCACGGTGTGTGTGTGTGTGTGTGTAACTCACAGTGTGTGTGTGTGTGTGTGTGTAACTCACGGGGTGTGTGTGTGTGTGTGTGTGTGTGTGTGTGTGTGTGTGTGTGTGTGTGTGTGTGTGTAACTCACGGTGTGTGTGTGTGTGTGTGTAACTCACAGTGTGTGTGTGTGTGTGTGTGTAACTCACGGTGTGTGTGTGTGTGTAACTCACGGTGTGTGTGTGTAACTCACGGTGTGTGTGTGTGTGTGTAACTCACGGTGTGTGTGTGTGTGTGTGTAACTCACGTTGTGTGTGTGTAACTCACGGTGTGTGTGTGTGTAACTCACGGTGTGTGTGTGTGTGTGTGTAACTCACGGTGTGTGTGTGTGTGTGTAACTCACGGTGTGTCTGAAGCAGTGGTTTTCTTCCTCCTGGGTGTACAGAACCCCATCCTTGATGAACACAGAGATAGCTCTCAGCATGAAGGAGACGAACAGGTTCATATGGATATAGTTCCTGGTACAGTGGAGCTTCCTGAGGGAGAGGAGGGAGGAGAGAGATGGAAGAGGTGTTTAAAAACCCAGCACCTATGATTCAAATGAGAGCCAGGCTGAGCTGAGATCCAGTACCTTTTCATACTTGAATTATCTAATAAAAAATGGTTGTCCACATCTCATTTTCCACAGCAAGCAACAGCAAAATCAGACAACGCCATAATAGAACATTTCACCTATTCAATTGTTCAGCTGTTACAATCAAATTGCTAGAGGCACACAGGGAGAGATATATGCAGATATATCCTGTCATGTGGACTATTCCTACAATCATATGTCATTACATACAGAACCAGTTGGGTCCATACTAACATTACATACAGAACCAGTTGGGTCCATACTAACATTACATACAGAACCAGTTGGGTCCATACTAACATTACATACAGAACCAGTTGGGTCCAAACTAACATTACATACAGAACCAGTTGGGTCCATACTAACATTACATACAGAACCAGTTGGGTCCATACTAACATTACATACAGAACCAGTTGGGTCCAAACTAACATTACATACAGAACCAGTTGGGTCCATACTAACATTACATACAGAACCAGTTGGGTCCAAACTAACATTACATACAGAACCAGTTGGGTCCAAACTAACATTACATACAGAACAAGTTGGGTCCATACTAACATTACATGCAGAACCAGTTGGGTCCATACAGAGCCAGTTGGGTCCAAACTAACATTACATACAGAACCAGTTGGGTCCATACAGAACCAGTTGGGTCCATACTAACATTACATACAGAACCAGTTGGGTCCAAACTAACATTACATACAGAACCAGTTGGGTCCAAACTAACATTTCCTACAGAACCAGTTGGGTCCATACTAACATTACATACAGAACCAGTTGGGTCCAAACTAACATTACATACAGAACCAGTTGGGTCCAAACTAACATTACATACAGAACCAGTTGGGTCCAAACTAACATTTCCTACAGAACCAGTTGGGTCCATACTAACATTACATACAGAACCAGTTGGGTCCATACAGAACCAGTTGGGTCCAAACTAACATTACATACAGAACCAGTTGGGTCCATACTAACATTACATACAGAACCAGTTGGGTCCAAACTAACATTACATGCAGAACCAGTTGGGTCCAAATTAACATTACATGCAGAACCAGTTGGGTCCAAATTAACATTACATGCAGAACCAGTTGGGTCCATACAGAACCAGTTGGGTCCAAACTAACATTACATACAGAACCAGTTCGGTCCATACTAACATTACATACAGAACCAGTTGGGTCCATACTAACATTACATACAGAACCAGTTGGGTCCATACTAACATTACATACAGAACCAGTTGGGTCCAAACTAACATTTCCTACAGAACCAGTTGGGTCCATACTAACATTACATACAGAACCAGTTGGGACCAAACAGAACCAGTTGGGTCCAAACTAACATTACATACAGAACCAGTTGGGTCCATACTAACATTACATACAGAACCAGTTGGGACCAAACTAACATTACATACAGAACCAGTTGGGTCCATACAGAACCAGTTGGGTCCAAACTAACATTACATACAGAACCAGTTGGGTCCATACAGAACCAGTTGGGTCCAAACTAACATTACATACAGAACCAGTTGGGACCAAACTAACATTACATACAGAACCAGTTGGGACCAAACTAACATTACATACAGAACCAGTTGGGACCAAACTAACATTACATACAGAACCAGTTGGGACCAAACTAACATTACATACAGAACCAGTTGGGTCCATACAGAACCAGTTTGGTCCATACTAACATTACATACAGAACCAGTTGGGACCAAACTAACATTACATACAGAACCAGTTGGGTCCAAACTAACATTACATACAGAACCGGTTGGGTCCAAACTAACATTACATACAGAACCAGTTGGGTCCATACTAACATTACATACAGAACCAGTTGGGTCCAAACTAACATTACATACAGAACCAGTTGGGTCCAAACTAACATTACATACAGAACCAGTTGGGTCCAAACTAACATTACATACAGAACCAGTTGGGTCCAAACTAACATTACATACAGAACCAGTTGGTGGGTCCAAACTAACATTACATACAGAACCAGTTGGGACCAAACTAACATTACATACAGAACCAGTTGGGACCAAACTAACATTAGACATAGTTCCCGGTTCAGCCTAAGTATGAAATGTAGAGTGGTAATATTGGTCTGAAATGTAGAGTGGTAATATTGGTCTGAAATGTAGAGTGGTAATATTGGTCTGAAATGTAGAGTGGTAATATTGGTCTGTTTGATAGGAGAATATTCTATAAACGTCCCACCAAACATACACAGAACATGGTTTTCATGTTCTCAGAACGTGGTTTTCATGTTCACAGAACGTGGTTTTCATGTTCTCAGAACATGGTTTTCATGTTCACAGAACGTGGTTTTCATGTTCTCAGAACATGGTTTTCATGTTCACAGAACGTGGTTTTCATGTTCTCAGAAAATAAGATATTAATGTTTTAGAGACGTTTCATGGGAATGTGACAACAACATGAATGTGTCTAGTTTTCTGTGGGTTAGGAGAATATTCTATCAACGTCCCACCAAACATACCCAGAATGTGGTTTTCATGTTTTCAGAATGTGGTTTTTATGCTTTCAGAATGTGGTTTTTATGTTTTCATGTTCTCAGAACGTGGTTTTTATGCTTTCAGAATGTGGTTTTTATGTTTTCATGTTCTCAGAACGTGGTTTTCATGTTCTTAGAATGTGGTTTTCATGTTCTCAGAATGTGATTTTCATGTTCTCAGAACGTGGTTTTCATGTTCTCAGAATGTGGTTTTCATGTTCTCAGAATGTGGTTTTCATGTTCTCAGAATGTGGTTTTCATGTTCCCAGAATGTGGTTTTCATGTTCTCAAATGTGGTTTTCATGGTCCCAGAATGTGGTTTTCATGTTCTCAGAATGTGGTTTTCATGTTCTCAGAATGTGGTTTTCATGTTCTCAGAACGTGGTTTTTATGTTTTCATGTTCTCAGAACGTGGTTTTCATGTTCTCAGAACGTGGTTTTTATGTTCACAGAACATGGTTTTTATGTTCTTAGAATGTGGTTTTCATGTTCTCAGAATGTGATTTTCATGTTCTCAGAACGTGGTTTTCATGTTCTCAGAATGTGGTTTTCATGTTCTCAGAATGTGGTTTTCATGTTCTCCGAATGTGGTTTTCATGTTCTCAGAATGTGGTTTTCATGTTCTCAGAACGTGGTTTTCATGTTCTCAGAATGTGGTTTTCATGTTCTCAGAATGTGGTTTTCGTGTTTTCAGAACGTGGTTTTCATGTTCTCAGAATGTGGTTTTCATGTTCTCAGAATGTGGTTTTCATGTTCTCAGAATGTGGTTTTTATGTTTTCATGTTCTCAGAACGTGGTTTTCATGTTCTCAGAACGTGGTTTTTATGTTTTCAGAACGTGGTTTTTATGTTTTCATGTTCTCAGAACGTGGTTTTTATGTTCTCAGAACGTGGTTTTTATGTTCTCAGAATGTGGTTTTCATGTTCTCAGAATGTGGTTTTCATGTTCCCAGAATGTGGTTTTCATGTTCTCAGAATGTGGTTTTTTTCATGTTCTCAGAATGTGTTTTTTATGTTTTCATGTTTTCAGAACGTGGATTTTTTCATGTTCTCAGAATGTGGTTTTTATGTTCTCAGAATGTGGTTTTTATGCTTTCATGTTCTCAGAACGTGGTTTTCATGTTCTCAGAACGTGGTTTTTATGTTCACAGAACGTGGTTTTTATGTTCTTAGAATGTGATTTTCATGTTCTCAGAATGTGGTTTTCATGTTCCCAGAATGTGGTTTTCATGTTTTGAGAACGTGGTTTTCATGTTTTCAGAACGTGGTTTTCATGTTCTCAGAATGTGGTTTTCATGTTCTCAGAATGTGGTTTTCATGTTCTCAGAACGTGGTTTTCATGTTTTCAGAACGTGGTTTTTATGTTTTCATGTTCTCAGAACGTGGTTTCATGTTTTCAGAACGTGGTTTTTATGTTTTCATGTTCTCAGAACGTGGTTTTCATGTTCTCAGAACGTGGTTTTTATGTTTTCATGTTCTCAGAACGTGGTTTTCATGTTCTCAGAACGTGGTTTTTATGTTCTCAGAACGTGGTTTTTATGTTTTCATGTTCTCAGAACGTGGTTTCATGTTTTCAGAACGTGGTTTTTATGTTTTCATGTTCTCAGAACGTGGTTTTCATGTTCTCAGAACGTGGTTTTTATGTTCTCAGAACGTGGTTTTTATGTTCTTAGAATATGGTTTTCATGTTCTCAGAACGTGGTTTTCATGTTTTCAGAACGTGGTTTTCATATTTTCAGAACGTGGTTTTCATGTTCTCAGAATGTGGTTTTCATGTTTTCAGAACGTGGTTTTCATGTTCTCAGAACGTGGTTTTCATGTTCTCAGAATGTGTTTTTATGTTCTCAGAATGTGGTTTTTATGTTTTCAGAACGTGGTTTTTATGTTTTCATGTTTTCAGAATGTGGTTTTTATGTTTTCATGTTTTCAGAACGTGGTTTTTTTCATGTTCTCAGAACGTGGTTTTTATGTTTTCAGAATGTGGTTTTTATGTTTTCATGTTCTCAGAACGTGGTTTTTATGTTCACAGAACGTGATTTTTATGTTCACAGAACGTGGTTTTTATGTTCTTAGAATGTGGTTTTCATGTTCTCAGAATGTGATTTTCATGTTCTCAGAACGTGGTTTTCATGTTTTCAGAACGTGGTTTTCATGTTTTCAGAATGTGGTTTTCATGTTCCCAGAATGTGGTTTTCATGTTCTCAGAATGTGGTTTTCATGTTCCCAGAATGTGGTTTTCATGTTCTCAGAATGTGGTTTTCATGTTCTCAGAATGTGGTTTTCATGTTCTCAGAATGTGGTTTTCATGTTCCCAGAATGTGGTTTTCATGTTCCCAGAATGTGGTTTTCATGTTCTCAGAATGTGGTTTTCATGTTCTCAGAATGTGGTTTTCATGTTCCCAGAATGTGGTTTTCATGTTCCCAGAATGTGGTTTTCATGTTCTCAGAATGTGGTTTTCATGTTCTCAGAATGTGGTTTTCATGTTCTCAGAATGTGGTTTTCATGTTCCCAGAATGTGGTTTTCATGTTCCCAGAATGTGGTTTTCATGTTCTCAGAATGTGGTTTTCATGTTCTCAGAATGTGGTTTTCATGTTCTCAGAACATGAGATATTCATGAAAAATTCATTACACATCACTTTATTATTCCTCAGCCAATCAAGGCCCTGATTGGTGAACTACTGCTCCGGTCATAGCTCTTTGTCAAGGATACTCACACACACAGTGCATTTAACATAGTGTTTTCAACTTACATATTTGACATACATTGTGCATGTTCATTTATACAGTCATTATTATACAACATGTCCTCTCCTGGGATTTGAACTCACAACCTCTTGGTTCATGGCATTCACATCTTCCTGCTACGCCACCATGTTTGCCAGGTATCAATTCATCTGACTATTCTCTCATCATTGATTTTATTAAGTCATTTCAGCAATTTAAGGGTTTTCTGTATAGTTGTCTAATGTTGGTGTGGCATATTAACCTGTTTTAATGACACTCCTGAATCACTATGATCAATAAAAGTTGCAATGAGCTGATGTGCCAAGAGTGTGCAGAGCTGTCATCAAGACAAAGGGTGGCTACTTTGAAGAATCTCAAATATAAAATATATTTTGATTTGTTTAACACTTTTCTTTGGTTACTACATGATTCCACATGTGTTATTTCATAGTGTTGATGTCTTCACTATTATTCTACAATGTAGAAAATAGTAAAAATAAAGAAAAACTTTTGACTAGTACTGTAGAGAGAGATATACACTGCTCAAAAAAATAAAGGGAACACTTAAACAACACAATGTAACTCCAAGTCAATCACACTTCTGTGAAATCAAACTGTCCACGTAGGAAGCAACACTGATTGACAATAAATTTCACATGATGTTGTGCAAATGGAATAGGCAACAGGTGGAAATTATAGGCAATTAGCAAGACACCCCCAATAAAGGAGTGGTTCTGCAGGTGGTGACCAGAGACCACTTCTCAGTTCCTATGCTTCCTGGCTGATGTTTTGGTCACTTTTGAATGCTGGCGGTGCTTTCACTCTAGTGGTAGCATGAGACAGAGTCTACAACCTGCACAAGTGGCTCAGGTAGTGCAGCTCATCCAGGATGGCACATCAATGCGAGCTGTGGCAAGAAGGTTTGCTGTGTCTGTCAGCGTAGTGTCCTGAGCATGGAGGCGCTACCAGGAGACAGGCCAGTACATCAGGAGACGTGGAGGAGGCCGTAGGAGGGCAACAACCCAGCAGCAGGACCGCTACCTCCGCCTTTGTGCAAGGAGGAGCAGGAGGAGCACTGCCAGAGCCCTGCAAAATGACCTCCAGCAGGCCACAAATGTTCATGTGTCTGTTCAAACGGTCAGAAACAGACTCCATGAGGGTGGTATGAGGGCCCGACGTCCACAGGTGGGGGTTGTGCTTACAGCCCAACACCATGCAGGACGTTTGGCATTTGCCAGAGAACACCAAGATTGGCAAATTCGCCACTGTCGCCCTGTGCTCTTCACAGATGAAAGCAGGTTCACACTGAGCACGTGACAGACGTGACAGAGTCTGGAGATGCCGTGGAGAATGTTCTGCTGCCTGCAACATCCTCCAGCATGACCGGTTCGGCGGTGGGTCAGTCATGGTGTGGGGTGGCATTTCTTTGGGGGGCCGCACAGCCCTCCATGTGCTCGCCAGAGGTAGCCTGACTGCCATTAGGTACCGAGATGAGATCCTCAGACCCCTTGTGAGACCATATGCTGGTGCGGTTGGACCTGGGTTCCTCCTAATGCAAGACAATGCTAGACCTCATGTGGCTGGAGTGTCAGCAGTTCCTGCAAGAGGAAGGCATTGATGCTATGGACTGGCCCGCCCGTTCCCCAGACCTGAATCCAATTGAGCACATCTGGGACATCATGTCTCGCTCCATCCACCAACGCCACGTTGCACCACAGACTGTCCAGGAGTTGGCGGATGCTTTAGTCCAGGTCTGGGAGGAGATCCCTCAGGAGACCATCCGCCACCTCATCAGGAGCATGCCCAGGCATTGTAGGAAGGTCATACAGGCACGTGGAGGCCACACACTCTACTGAGCCTCATTTTGACTTGTTTTAAGGACATTACATCAAAGTTGGATCCGCCTGTAGTGTGGTTTTCCACTTAAATTTTGAGTGTGACTCCAAATCCAGACCTCCATGGGTTGATAAATTTGATTTCCATTGATCATTTTTGTGTGATTTTGTTGTCAGCACATTCAACTATGTAAAGAGAAAAGTATTTAATAAGAATATTTCATTCATTCAGATCTAGGATGTGTTATTTTAGTGTTCCCTTTATTTTTTTGAGCAGTGTATATGTATGTATATATAACAGTGCATTCGTAAAGTATTCACACCCCTTGATTTCCCCCCCACATTTTATTACGTTACAGCCTTATTCTGTAATGATGTCAGTGATCACTGTGCAATTGCTTGTTTTAGAAATACAAAAATAAAATATACAAAATCAGAAATACAAAAATGACCAAAGCCAAACCTTGTTATATTTTTTAAATACATTTGAGACAGTTTGATTAACAGGCGTTCTTACATGATCTGTACCATAATATTGACAAAGTAAGTTTGATTCCCGATGTTGACACTGCCTGGGACTATTTTTATATGACATTTGTGTTGATGTGTGATAAGCATGCCCCTGTGAGGAAATGTAGAATCAGTGGAAGGGAATCCCTGGTTTTCAGATAACTTGGCACAATTCATTAGAAAGAGAAATATCTCTTGGGCTCGAGCTAGACATACAAATGCTCCTGTTGACTGGGCCTCCTTCAGAGCGCTAAGAAACAAATGCACAGGATTGACCAGGAAGTCCAAATCAGATTACTATTTAAATGCAGTCCACAGAGAACCTAAAACAACCCTACCAAGTTCTGGAAGCCAATCAGATCAGTGTCAGGTTCTAATGTCTCCTCTGGCCTTCCTGATCATTTAATGACGGATTCTAATGTCTCCTCTGGGCTTCCTGATCATTTAATGACGGATTCAAATGTCTCCTCTGGCCATCCTGACCATTTAATGATGGATGCTAATGAAGTGAAGGATAAAGCTGATACTGTAGGGGTTTTAACAAGCACTTCATATCTGCTGGTTCAGTTGTTGATAATGGTGGGGCCCAGGCCTCTAATGTCAGCTCTGTTACAGTCAACTATGTTTTGGTCCTTATGTCAACCATTTTAACTTTGAGCCTGTTTCTTATACTGAGGTCTATAAAGCACTAAAGGCAATAGACACTAAAAAGTCTGCATGTCCAGACAATCTGGACCCCCTACCTGTTAACGATAGCAACTGGTATTATTACTGAACCTGTGGCTCACATTTTCAACTTGATTCTCTTGACCAATTCCATACCCAGCATTTGGAAATCAGCTTATGTCCTCCCACTGCTAAAGGGTGGAGATCCCTCAGATGCTAATAACTATCATCCTCTCTCTAAACTCCCTATCCTGGACAAAGTCTATGAATCCCTAGTGAACTCTGTATCCTGGACAAAGTCTATGAATCCCTAGTGAACTCTGTATCCTGGACAAAGTCTATGAATCCCTAGTGAACTCCCTATCCTGGACAAAGTCTATGAATCCCTAGTGAACTCCCTATCCTGGACAAAGTCTATGAATCCCTAGTGAACTCCCAATTAAAAAACTTCTTCATTGAAATGAACATACTGAGCAGGGTTCAGTCTGGCTTTAGATCAGGACACAGCACCACAACTGCAGCTATGGCCGTGGCAAATAACATCATTAATGCACTTGATAAAAAGCAACACTGTGCTGCTCTGTTTGTGGATTTATCAAAAGGCCTTTGACTCAGTTGACCATGAATTGTTGCTAGCTAGAATCAGTAATATTGGTCTCAGTGAAGGGGCAGTAAATTGGTTTAGGAACTAATCTTTCTGACAGAATACTGACAATCACAAGTCTAGTTGTCTAGAGATTAATAGAGGTGTGGCCCAGGGTTCCATTTTATCTCCTGTGTTGTTCTCAATTTGTATTAATGATTTGGGAAACGGGATGCAACCAGCTAAGTTCCATCTATATGCAGATGATGCAGTCATCTATTCATGTGCTCCTCCTCTGGTTCAGGCTGTTGAAGAGCTCCAGACTGCTTTTCAGTCACTGCAGGCCTCCCTTTATGTTCTCAAACTGGTCTTGAATGTACAAACAACTAAATGCATGACCTTTACCAGAGCTAGAACTCTGCCAGAGAACGTTAGCATTGTCACATGTGGTGGCTTATCCATTGAAGAAATGTCTTCCTACAAATACCTAGGTATTTGATTGGATGACAAGTTGTCCTTTAAAGTTCATGTGGATAATCTTGTGACAAAGCTTATATTTACATTTTTGTTTTCGTAAAATGCTTCCCGCTTATGGTTAGAAATGAGCTTGTTCAGGCCATTTCTCTCTCTGTAATTGATTATGGAGACTTGTTGTATTTGCATGTAGCCTCCTCCGTCTTACAGAGACTGGACTCTGCTTATCATGCAGCCTCCTCTGTCTAACAGAGACTGGACTCTGTTTATCATGTAGCCTCCTCTGTCTAACAGAGACTGGACTCTGTTTATCATGCAGCCTCCTCTGTCTGACAGAGACTAGACTCTGTTTATCATGCAGCCTCCTCTGTCTTACAGAGACTAGACTCTGTTTATCATGCAGCCTCCTCTGTCTTACAGAGACTAGACTGTTTATCATGCAGCCTCCTCTGTCTGACAGAGACTGGACTCTGTTTATCATGCAGCCTCCTCTGTCTTACAGAGACTAGACTCTGTTTATCATGCAGCCTCCTCTGTCTTACAGAGACTAGACTGTTTATCATGCAGCCTCCTCTGTCTGACAGAGACTGGACTCTGTTTATCATGTAGCCCTCTCTGTCTTACAGAGACTGGACTCTGTTTATCATACAGCCTCCTGTCTGACAGAGACTGGACTCTGTTTATCATGTAGCCTCCTCTGTCTGACAGAGACTGGACTCTGTTTATCATGCAGCCTCCTCTGTCCTACAGAGACTGGACTCTGTTTATCATGCAGCCTCATCTGTCTTACAGAGACTGGACTCTGTTTATCATGCATCCTCCTCTGTCCTACAGAGACTGGACTCTGTTTATCATGCAGCCTCCTCTGTCCTACAGAGACTGGACTCTGTTTATCATGTAGCCTCCTCTGTCTGACAGAGACTGGACTCTGTTTATCATGCAGCCTCCTCTGTCCTACAGAGACTGGACTCTGTTTATCATTCAGCCTCCTCTGTCTGACAGAGACTGGACTCTGTTTATCATGTAGCCCTCTCTGTCTTACAGAGACTGGACTCTGTTTATCATACAGCCTCCTGTCTGACAGAGACTGGACTCTGTTTATCATGTAGCCTCCTCTGTCCTACAGAGACTGGACTCTGTTTATCATTCAGCCTCCTCTGTCTTACAGAGACTGGACTCTGTTTATCATTCAGCCTCCTCTGTCCTACAGAGACTGGACTCTGTTTATCATGCAGCCTCCTCTGTCCTACAGAGACTGGACTCTGTTTATCATGCAGCCTCCTCTGTCTTACAGAGACTGGACTCTGTTTATCATGCAGCCTCCTCTGTCCTACAGAGACTGGACTCTGTTATCATGCAGCCTCCTCTGTCCTACAGAGACTGGACTCTGTTTATCATGCAGCCTCCTCTGTCCTACAGAGACTGGACTCTGTTTATCATTCAGCCTCCTCTTTCTGACAGAGACTGGACTCTGTTTATCATGCAGCGTCCTCTGTCCTACAGAGACTGGACTCTGTTTATCATGCAGCCTCCTCTGTCTGACAGAGACTGGACTCTGTTTATCATGCAGCCTCCTCCGTCTGACAGAGACTGGACTCTGTTTATCATGCAGCCTCCTCTGTCTGACAGAGACTGGACTCTGTTTATCATGCAGCCTCCTCTGTCCTACAGAGACTGGACTCTGTTTATCATGCAGACTTGGGTTTTATTACAGATGCCAAGTCCCTCCCCCACCATTGCACAAACAAAAGGTTGGACTTTACATTATATTCTCAGAAAGCTACATATGTGTTCATCTACAAAGCCCTTTTGGGTAAACTCCCTCTTAACATCTGTAGTCTGGTCTCCTTCACCACCAGCAGTTACCATACCCGGTCTGCTAGGTGGTTGCTATGTTACCATACCCGGTCTGCCAGGTGGTTGCTATGTTACCATACCCGGTCTGCCAGGTGGTTGCTATGTTACCATACCCGGTCTGCCAGGTGGTTGCTATGTTACCATACCCGGTCTGCCAGGTGGTTGCTATGTTACCATACCCGGTCTGCCAGGTGGTTGCTATGTTACCATACCCGGTCTGCCAGGTGGTTGCTATGTTACCCTACCCGGTCTGCCAGGTGGTTGCTATGTTACCATACCCGGTCTGCTAGGTGGTTGCTATGTTACCATACCCGGTCTGCCAGGTGGTTGCTATGTTACCATACCCGGTCTGCTAGGTGGTTGCTATGTTACCATACCCGGTCTGCCAGGTGGTTGCTATGTTACCATACCCGGTCTGCCAGGTGGTTGCTATGTTACCATACCCGGTCTGCTAGGTGGTTGCTATGTTACCATACCCGGTCTGCCAGGTGGTTGCTATGTTACCATACCCAGTCTGCTAGGTGGTTGCTATGTTACCATACCCGGTCTGCCAGGTGGTTGCTATGTTACCATACCCGGTCTGCTAGGTGGTTGCTATGTTACCACACCCGGTCTGCCAGGTGGTTGCTATGTTACCATACCCGGTCTGCTAGGTGGTTGCTATGTTACAATACCCGGTCTGCCAGGTGGTTGCTACTTAAAGTCCCCAGGACATTCACAGTATTAGGCAAGACTGCCTTCTCTTCTTGTGCACGAGAGGCATGGAATAGTCTACAATCCCTGCTTCATCTAGATATGTTAGTGCCACTGAATGAATTTAAAATATTGATGGGAGACTCTGTCATAAGTGTAAATGCTTTTTTTTAGGCTGGATCATGTTTTAATGTATTAATGTATTGATTATTGCTACTGCCTTGGCCAGGTCTCCCTTAAAGAGACTCTGGGTCTCCCTTAAAGAGACTCTGGGTCTCCCTTAAAGAGACTCTGGGTCTCCCTTAAAGAGACTCTGGGTCTCCCTTAAAGAGACTCTGGGTCTCCCTTAAAGAGACTCTGGGTCTCCCTTAAAGAGACTCTGGGTCTCCCTTAAAGAGACTCTGGGTCTCCCTTAAAGAGACTCTGGGTCTCCCTTAAAGAGACTCTGGGTCTCCCTTAAAGAGACTCTGGGTCTCCCTTAAAGAGACTCTGGGTCTCCCTTAAAGAGACTCTGGGTCTCCCTTAAAGAGACTCTGGGTCTCCCTTAAAGAGACTCTGGGTCTCCCTTAAAGAGACTCTGGGTCTCAATGGGCTTTTCCTGTTAAATAAAACAAATGAAACATTCAAAAATGGATTGAATAAAATATATACACACTAATTGAAATGCCTTACTTACATAAGTATTCAGACCCTTTGCTATGAGACTCGAAATTGAGCTGAGGTGCATCCATCCATTGATTATCTTTGAGATGTATCTACAACTTCATTGGAGTCCAACTGTGGTAAATTCAATTGATTTAAGAGATTTGGAAATGCACACACCTGTCTATATAAAGGTCCCACAGTTCACAGTGCATATCAGAGCAAAAACCAAGCCATGACGTCAAATGAATTGTCCATAGAGAGAAAGGATTGTCTCCAGGCACAGATCTGGGGAAATGTTTAATGGATCAGTTGTTATTGTAATCTGGTATTTATCGTATTCCCACCTGACTTTACATGGCTAGGCCTGATAACATGAGGGGCAGCTGGTTACTTTACATGGCTAGGCCTGATATCATGAGGGACAGCTGGTTGCTTTACATGGCTAGGCCTGATATAATGAGAGGGACAGCTGGTTGCTTTACATGGCTAGGCCTGATAACATGAGGGACAGCTGGTTGCTTTACATGGCTAGGCCTGATATCATGAGGGACAGCTGGTTGCTTTACATGGCTAGGCCTGATATCACGAGGGACAGCTGGTTGACTTTACATGGCTAGGCCTGATAACATGAGGGACAGCTGGTTACTTTACATGGCTAGGCCTGATATCATGAGGGACAGCTGGTTGCTTTACATGGCTAGGCCTGATAACATGAGGGACAGCTGGTTAGTTTACATGGCTAGGCCTGATATAATGAGAGGGACAGCTGGTTGCTTTACATGGCTAGGCCTGATATAATGAGAGGGACAGCTGGTTGACTTTACATGGCTAGGCCTGATATAATGAGAGGGACAGCTAGTTGACTTTACATGGCTAGGCCTGATATCATGAGGGACAGCTGGTTGCTTTACATGGCTAGGCCTGATAACATGAGGGACAGCTGGATGACTTTACATGGCTAGGCCTGATATCATGAGGGACAGATGGTTACTTTACATGGCTAGGCCTGATATCATGAGGGACAGCTGGTTGCTTTACATGGCTAGGGCTGATATAATGAGAGGGACAGCTGGTTGCTTTACCTGGCTAGGCCTGATATAATGAGAGGGACAGCTGGTTGCTTTACATGGCTATGCCTGATATAATGAAAGGGACAGCTGGTTACTTTACATGGCTAGGCCTGATATAATGAGAGGGACAGCTGGTTGCTTTACATGGCTAGGCCTGATAACATGAGGGACAGCTGGTTGACTTTACATGGCTAGGCCTGATATAATGAGAGGGCAAGCTGGTTGCTTTACATGGCTAGGCCTGATAACATGAGGGACAGCTGGTTGACTTTACATGGCTAGGCCTGATATAATGAGAGGGACAGCTGGTTGACTTTACATGGCTAGGCCTGATATAATGAGAGGGACAGCTGGTTGACTTCACATGGCTAGGCTTGATAACATGCGGGACAGCTGGTTGACTTCACATGGCTAGGCCTGATAACATGAGGGACAGCTGGTTGCTTGGGCACTTTAGCTAGCTGCAATTTTACATCTTTAAACCACCCAGTAAAAAGGTAACAAGGTAAAAGGTAAAAACATATCGTTCGCATAAAACCTTCTCACGTAGACTTCTTTTTCCAGGACAATAGATTTCTGCCACTTATCGCGGAGTGTGATTACCAAGCTATAGTCATTTCGAATCATTATCCTCTTACTATGAAACTACTTATACCAAATACACAACCCAGTTATCACCCTTGTAGGCTTAAAGGGAAGCAGGTAGCCTAGTGGATAGAGCACTGGGCGAGTAACCGCAAGGTTGCTGGATCGAATCCCAGTTGAATGCATGCAGTCGTACAACTGACTAGGTATCCCCCTTAACTCACTACTGCTATCAGAAGAAACCTTTGTTGCTTTTATATAATCTCAAATTGAGCTGTTTCTTGAGCTTAATCAACCCCCTGGAATGTCTCCTACCACAGTATAGGAATCAATGAAGGCTTATCTAAGGGGCCAAATGATTTAGTACAGCGCAAGATTAAGGAAGTGCAATATTCAACTACTCGGGGAACTTACAAATAACATCTGGGATTTGGATATTATTCACACTCTTCATCCGCAGATTTACTAAAACAACAGTTTGACACTTCAGACAGAGTTTAATCTTCTTTCAACTCGATAAGCAGAAAATCGAATGAGTGAATCTCGATACAAAAAATGATGAACATGGAGAGAAACCAGGGAAAATGCTGCGTCAGAGAACAAATCAAACCATACCTGAGATAACTGATGAGCTGGGTAACACATGTATTGATCATTTAGAGGTCAATTCATGCTTTCATAACTTTTACTCATAATTATACACTTCAGAATCAGCTGGTAATGCCACCTTACTCCACACCTTTGAGAATTTAGATATTCCTACAGTTGAACCTGAGACAGCTGCTAAACTAGAAGAGCAGCTCTCTGTAGAAGAGATCGTGTTGCCAATTAAATCCCCTGGACCCGACGGATTTCAGAGCTAATTCTTAAAATAAATTCTCAGATCGGGCCTCCCGAGTGGCGAGCTAGCTGTGCCACTAGAGATTCTGGGTGTGAGTCCAGCCTTTGTCGCAGCCGGCCACGACCGGGAGACCCATGGGGCGGCACACAATTGGCCCAGCGTCGCCTGGGTTAGGGGAGGGTTTGGCCGGCAGGGATGTCCTTGTACCATCAAGCACTAGCGACCGGGCGGAGTCCACGCTGACACGGTCGCCAGGTGTTTCCTCCGACACATTGGTGCAGCTGGCTTCCGGGTGGGATGCGCGCTGTGTTAAGAAGCAGTGCGGCTTGGTTGGTTTGTGTTTTGGAGGATGCATGGCTCTAGACCTTCGCCTCTCTCTCTCTAGTCCGTACGGGAGTTGGAGCGATAAGGCAAGACCGTAAATACCAATTGGATATCATGAAATTGGGGAGAAAAAGGTCAAAAAAATATATTTAAAAAATAAACAAAGGAAAATCAACTCTCTCCTCTCTTTCCGTATTTGAGGAATCATTCTCCTCAAAATCTTTACCTTCAACAATAAGACAAGCATGTATTTCACTTATTCTGAAAATTGAAAAAAACTTGTGTGGTTCATGTAGTCAAATTTCTTTACTTAATTGAAATGTAAAGATACTTTCTATGATTGCCTGCCGTTTTGAGTCAGTTCTTCCCTTCCGTTATGCTTAAAAATCGTCATTCTTTTTAAACATCAGACGTCTTTATAATGATAATCATAATATAATAATAATCATAATCATAATAATCTTTATAACTTTATAATCCCTCTTCATCTGACACTCCAGAGATATTATTATCACTTGATGCTGAGATGGAGTTTGATCAGGTTGAGTGGGATTATCTGTTTTATATCCTCAAACAATTTGGATTCGGTCCCAAATTTATGTCCTGGATCAAAGTCCTTTACTCCTCCCCTATGCCTGCAGTGCGCACAAATATTAACCTTTCATCCTATTTCTAACTTCAACATGGGACAAGACAGGGTTGTCCTCTATCCCCTCAGCTGTTTGCTTTCACAATTGAGCCTTTAGCCGTAACAATATGTGAATAACACTACTATGCGGATGACATTATATTATAAATGTCTGACCCTTTAACTGGTCTTCCCAAGATCCAGGTTCTACTAAAGACAGTTGGTAAATATGAGGTTCATCTATAAAAACGTGAATTGATGTGTATTAATCCTTCTGACAGGCAAACGTATTTTAGTCATGTGCCCTTCAGAGTCACTACACAGAAACTGTATTTGGGAATTTGAGTCACACTCAACTTCAACTTTTTCTTCACGAGGAATGAATGTATTACCTACGTTTTCATTTCAAATGTATTACTTTTTTCTTTCTGACAAAATATATTTTTTTATCTCCATAGATAAAAGCAGATATTAGTTTATCTGGAACAAGAAAAACCCTCGGACACGTAGGAGCAGAGTCTCGTCCCCAGGGTGGTCTAGCGCTACCCAACTTTCAATATTATTACTGGGCAGCTGACATGGTTGACCTTGGAGATCTCATCCTGTGGCCCCACCTCCTTAGCAGCCTTTGCTCTGAACTAGCTGAGCCTGTTTCCAAATACATTAAAAACCCTATTCAAATCAAATCACATTTATTCGTACATCAGCTGATATCTCAAAGTGCTGTACAGAAACCCAGCGTAGAAGCACGGTGGCTAGGAAAAACTCCCTAGAAAGGCCAAAACCTAGGAAGAAACCTAGAGAGGAACCAGGCTATGTGGGGTGGCCAGTCCTCTTCTGGCTGTGCTGGGTGGAGATTATAACAGAACATGGCCAAGATGTTCAAGATGTTGTATGGTTTTTTAATTATGGGGGAGAAGTTGAAAATTCACTGAGACCAAAAGATCTTCTTAACTGTTTCCAGATCAGCTAATGCAAGTAGGGTATTTCATATCTGGTCTGGAAAAGGGATCTCCTCACAGAACGACCTGTACATACAGTTTGGGGAGGCAGATGGCTAGCCTAGTGGTTAGAGTGTAGGGACGGCAGGTAGCCTAGTGGTTAGAGTGTAGGGGCGGCAGGTAGCCTAGTGGTTAGAGTGTAGGGCTGGCAGGTAGTCTAGTGGTTAGTGTAGGGGCGGCAGGTAGCCTAGTGGTTAGTGTAGGGCCGGCAGGTAGCCTAGTGGTTAGTGTAGGGCCGGCAGGTAACCTAGTGGTTTGAGTGTAGGGCCGGCAGGTAGCCTAGTGGTTAGTGTAGGGCCGGCAGGTAGCCTAGTGGTTTGAGTGTAGGGCCGGCAGGTAGCCTAGTGGTTAGAGTGTAGGGCTAGTAACTGAAAGGTTGCTGGATCAAATCTCCGAGCTGACAAAACACACTGTCATTCTATTGTTCTGCCCCTGAACAAGGCAGTTAACACTGTTCCTAGGCTGTCATTGTAAATAAGAATTTGTTCTTAACGGACTTGCCTAGTTACATAAAAAAATATCAGAGGGGGCTCTGCATGTTATTAAACTTCCACAATCTGGATTCCCTGAACTCTCAAGAACCAATGGGAAGAGGACTTAGGTGAACAACTTTCAGACAAAACTCGTCAGAGTATGCTTCATACTCTACATACTGTTCAACCTCTCCTTCGTATCATCTGAGATCCCCAAGGATTGGAAAGGTGCCGCGGTCATCCCTTCTTCAAAGGGTGAGGCACCCTGGACCCAAACTGTTACAGACCTATATCCATCCTGCCCTGCCTATCTAAGGTCTTCGAAAGCCAAGTTAACAAACAGATCACTAACCATCTCGAATCCCACCGTACCTTCTCCGCTGTGCAATCCGGTTCCGAGCCGGTCACGGGTGCACCTCAGCCACGCTCAAGGTACTAAACGATATCATAACCACAATCGATAAGAGACAGTACTGTGCAGCCGTCTTCATCGACCTTGCCAAGGCTTTCGACTCTGTCAATCACCATATTCTTATCGGCAGACTCAGTAGCCTCGGTTTTTCTAATGACTGCCTTGCCTGGTTCACCAACTACTTTGCAGACAGAGTTCAGTGTGTCAAATCGGAGGGCATGTTGTCCGGTCCTCTGGCAGTCTCTATGGGGGTACAGGGTTCAATTCTTGGGCCGACTCTTTTCTCTGTTTATATCAATGATGTTGCTCTTGCTGCGGGCGATTCCCTGATCCACCTCTACGCAGACGACACCATTCTATATACTTTCGGCCCGTCATTGGACACTGTGCTATCTAACCTCCAAACGAGCTTCAATGCCATACAACACTCCTTCCGTGGCCTCCACCTGTTCTTAAACGCTAGTAAAACCAAATGCATGCTTTTCAACCGTTCGCTGCCTGCACCCGCATGCCCGACTAGCATCACCTCCCTGGATGGTTCCGACCTAGAATATGTGGACATCTATAAGTAGCTAGGTGTGTGGCTAGACTGCAAACTCTCCTTCCAGACTCATATCAAACATCTCCAATCTAAAATCAAATCTAGAGTCGGCTTTCTATTCCGCAACAAAGCATCCTTCACTCACGCCGCAAAACTTACCCTAGTAAAACTGACTATCCTAACGATCCTCGACTTCGGCGA
This sequence comes from Oncorhynchus kisutch, assembly GCF_002021735.2. NCBI lineage: Eukaryota > Metazoa > Chordata > Actinopteri > Salmoniformes > Salmonidae > Oncorhynchus > Oncorhynchus kisutch. The sequence continues at coordinate 40,998,695 of NC_034200.2, read as the reverse complement.
TGTCATCTACAAAATAGCTTCCAATACTCTACTCAGCAAACTGGATGCAGTTTATCACAGTGGCATCTGTTTTGTTAATAAAGCACCTTATACCACCCACCACTGCGACCTGTATGCTCTAGTCGGCTGGCCCTCGCTACATGTTCGTCGCCAGACCCACTGGCTGCAGGTCATCTACAAGTCTATGCTAGGTAAAGCTCCGCCTTATCTCAGTTCACTGGTCACGATGGCAACACCCACCCGTTTTACGCGCTCCAGCAGGTGTATCTCACTGATCATCCCTAAAGCCAAAACCTTATTTGGCCGCCTTTCCTTCCAGTTCTCTGCTGCCTGCGACTGGAACGAAGTGCAAACATCTCTGAAGTTGGAGACTTTTATCTCCCTCACCAACTTTAAACATCTGCTATCTGAGCAGCTAACCGATCGCTGCAGCTGTACATAGTCTATTGGTAAATAGCCCACCCATTTTCACCTACCTCATCCCCATACTGTTTTTATTTATTTACTTTTCTGCTCTTTTGCACACCAGTATCTCTACCTGTACATGTTCATCTGATCATTTATCACTCCAGTGTTAATCTGCTAAATTGTAAATATTCACTCCTATGGCCTATTTATTGCCTACCTCCTCATGCCTTTTGCACACAATGTATATAGATTCTCTTTTTTTTCTACTATGTTATTGACTTGTTTATTGTTTACTCCATGTGTAACTCTGTGTTGTTGTCTGTTCACACTGCTATGCTTTATTTTGGCCAGGTCGCAGTTGCAAATGAGAAGTTGTTCTCAACTAGCCTACCTTGTTAAATAAAGGTTAAATAAAAAAATACAAAATATATTACTCATTGTATATCATGCCGCTTTAAGTCTGGTTTTGGGGTGGGGCTCTGTTAGAGCATGTGGGGTTGGGGTGGGGCTCTGTTAGAGCATGTGGGGTTGGGGTGGGGCTCTGTTAGAGCATGGGGGGTTGGGCTCTTTTAGAGCATGGGGGGTTGGGCTCTGTTAGAGCATTGGGCTCTGTTAGAGCATGGGGGGTTGGGGTGGGGCTCTGTTAGAGCACGGGGGGGTTGATTTGGTAGGGGATCTGTGTGCTCTGTTAGAGCATGGGGGGTTGGGGTGGGGTCTCTGTTAGAGCATGGGGGGTTGGGCTCTTTTAGAGCATGGGGGGTTGGGCTCTGTTAGAGCATTGGGCTCTGTTAGAGCATGGGGGGTTGGGGTGGGGCTCTGTTAGAGCACGGGGGGTTGATTTGGTAGGGGATCTGTGTGCTCTGTTAGAGCATGGGGGGTTGGGGTGGGGCTCTGTTAGAGCATGGGGGGTTGGGCTCTTTTAGAGCATGGGGGGTTGGGCTCTGTTAGAGCATTGGGCTCTGTTAGAGCATGGGGGGTTGGGGTGGGGCTCTGTTAGAGCACGGGGGGGTTGATTTGGTAGGGGATCTGTGTGCTCTGTTAGAGCATGGGGGGTTGGGGTGGGGCTCTGTTAGAGCACGGGGGATCTGTGTGCTCTGTTAGAGCACGGGGGGGGGGTGATTTGGTAGGGGATCTGTGTGTTCTGTTAGAGCATGGGGGGGTGATTTGGTAGGGGATCTGTGTGTTCTGTTAGAGCACGGAGGGGGGGTTGATTTGGTAGGGGATCTGTGTGTTCTGTTAGAGCACGGGGGGAGGGGGTTGATTTGGTAGGGGATCTGTGTGTTCTGTTAGAGCACGGGGGGGGGGTGATTTGGTAGGGGATCTGTGTGCTCTGTTAGAGCACAGGGAGGGGGGGGTGATTTGGTAGGGGATCTGTGTGTTCTGTTAGAGCATGGGGGGGATTGATTTGGTAGGGGATCTGTGTGTTCTGTTAGAGCATGGGGAGGTTGATTTGGTAGGGGATCTGTGTGTTCTGTTAGAGCACGGGGGGGGGGGTGATTTGGTAGGGGATCTGTGTGTTCTGTTAGAGCATGGGGGGTGGGCTCTTTTAGAGCATGGGGGGTTGGGCTCTGTTAGAGCATTGGGCTCTGTTAGAGCATGGGGGGTTGGGGTGGGGCTCTGTTAGAGCACGGGGGGGGGGGGTTGATTTGGTAGGGGATCTGTGTGCTCTGTTAGAGCACGGGGGGGGTGATTTGGTAGGGGATCTGTGTGTTCTGTTAGAGCACGGGGGGGTGATTTGGTAGGGGATCTGTGTATTCTGTTAGAGCACGGAGGGGGGTGATTTGGTAGGGGATCTGTGTGTTCTGTTAGAGCATCGGGGGTGGGTTGATTTGGTAGGGGATCTGTGTGTTCTGTTAGAGCACGGGGGGGGTTGATTTGGTAGGGGATCTGTGTGTTCTGTTAGAGCACGGGGGGGGTTGATTTGGTAGGGGATCTGTGTGTTCTGTTAGAGCACGGGGGGGGGGTGATTTGGTAGGGGATCTGTGTGTTCTGTTAGAGCATGGGGGGGGTGATTTGGTAGGGGATCTGTGTGTTCTGTTAGAGCACGGAGGGGGGGTTGATTTGGTAGGGGATCTGTGTGTTCTGTTAGAGCACGGGGGGAGGGGGTTGATTTGGTAGGGGATCTGTGTGTTCTGTTAGAGCACGGGGGGGGGGGGGTGATTTGGTAGGGGATCTGTGTGCTCTGTTAGAGCACAGGGAGGGGGGGGTGATTTGGTAGGGGATCTGTGTGTTCTGTTAGAGCATGGGGGGGATTGATTTGGTAGGGGATCTGTGTGTTCTGTTAGAGCATGGGGAGGTTGATTTGGTAGGGGATCTGTGTGTTCTGTTAGAGCACGGGGGGGGGTGATTTGGTAGGGGATCTGTGTGTTCTGTTAGAGCATGGGGGGGTGGGGTGATTTGGTAGGGGATCTGTGTGCTCTGTTAGAGCATGGGGGGGTGGGGTGATTTGGTAGGGGATCTGTGTGTTCTGTTAGAGCACGGGGGGAGGGGGGTGATTTGGTAGGGGATCTGTGTGTTCTGTTAGAGCACGGGGGGAGGGGGGTGATTTGGTAGGGGATCTGTGTGTTCTGTTAGAGCACGGGGGGAGGGGGGTGATTTGGTAGGGGATCTGTGTGTTCTGTCCTGCTGTTCTGTCTTATTTGTATAATCATAAAAAATGCCAAATGTTTAAAAAAAATTGAAGAAAAAATTTGAAACAGAAACAACTTGACGGGTAAGTTTAGGAATTCATTCCGAGTGTTTAAGTTAAATAGTTTGGGAAAGGCAATTTTTACAAAAATACACCATCCCTGTCCAAAACACCCTAGCAAGCCACAAGACTACTTGATGGTAATAATGCAAACCGTTGCCCCCTAGTGGCCGGTTATCTGAACCTGCAGAGTATAGTCATGGCGGTGGTGAGAGACCAGATCTAACCTGAACCTGCAGAGTATAGTCATGGATGTGATGAGAGAGACCAGATCTAACCTGAACCTGCAGAGTATAGTCATGGCGGTGGTGAGAGAGACCAGATCTAACCTGAACCTGCAGAGTATAGTCATGGCGGTGGTGAGAGAGACCAGATCTAACCTGAACCTGCAGAGTATAGTCATGGCGGTGGTGAGAGAGACCAGATCTAACCTGAACCTGCAGAGTATAGTCATGGCGGTGGTGAGAGAGACCAGATCTAACCTGAACCTGCAGAGTATAGTCATGGCGGTGGTGAGAGACCAGATCTAACCTGAACCTGCAGAGTATAGTCATGGCGGTGGTGAGAGAGACCAGATCTAACCTGAACCTGCAGAGTATAGTCATGGCGGTGGTGAGAGAGACCAGATCTAACCTGAACCTGCAGAGTATAGTCATGGCGGTGGTGAGAGAGACCAAAGAGGTGCTGTATCCTGCTGTGTACAGAGCTTTCACAGACGCATAGTGCATGTCCTGGAAGAGACAGAGAGACATTGTTATAGTATATGTCCTGGAAGAGACAGAGAGACACTGTTATAGAACATAGTATATGTCCTGGAAGAGACAGAGAGACATTGTTATAGTATATGTCCTGGAAGAGACAGAGAGACACTGTTATAGAACATAGTATATGTCCTGGAAGAGACAGAATAGCACATGGTTCTACTGTTTGCAGTGTTCAACGGAAGTTTACATTGTGAAAGAAGGTCCTGTTCTAGGTTCTATATAATTGGTTTTAGAGGTGCTATGTTGTTTCCTGTCTGGTTCTAGGAGTTAGGTTCTAGGTTCTTACCTGTCTAGTTCTAGAAGTTAGGTTCTATGTTCTTACCTGTCTAGTTCTAGGTTCTATAGGTTAGGTTCTAACCTGTCTAGTTCTAGGTTCTAGAGGTTAGGTTCTAGGTTCTTACCGGTCTGGTGGTGTTATCGTCTGACAGACAGGCGTCAACGTAGTGAGGAAATGTTTCTGACCAGCCCTCTGCTGTACAGTTCCTACTGATCCAACCAATCTCTGAAACACCACACACACACACACACACACACACACACACACACACACACACACACACACGTCAATCAACAAAATGCTGAATACCATAGCACTTCAACCAAGCCAAGCCATACTGTTTGAATCACTAGTACAGTAGAAGCCATGCTACAAACCATCGTCAGGACTCAGGAGGTCATGAAAGACTTCAGGACATCTGACTGATACCACTTCACCTACAGCTGCATCCTGCCAACAAGACAGATCGTCCCACATCCACGGACAGCCTGCAACACACAGGGTATATCCAGTATCTCATACAGTAGCAGGATCTCTGTCTGGTGGTCTGGATGAAGCCAATTACCTTTTAAAGACCCGAGACGAGCGAAGCACACTGAGCCAGACAGACAGACAGACCCAGAGCTAACCAATTAAACCTGTCTATACTATCACTGTGAATAACACACACGCACACACACAGGCACACACACTAACACACACCCACTAACACACACCCACTAACACACACCCACTAACACACCCACTAACACACCCACTAACACACCCACACTAATACACCCACTAACATTCACCCACTAACACATACACTAACACACACCCACACACTAATACACCCACTAACACACCCACTAACACACCCCCACTAACACACCCACTAACACACCCACACTAATACACCCACTAACACACACCCACACTAATACACCCACTAACCCACACCCACGAATACACCCACTAACACACTCCCACTAACACACACACACCCACTAACACACACCCACTAACACACTCCCACTAGACACCCACTAACACACACCCACTAACACACACCCACTAACACACACCCACTAGACACCCACTAACACACCCACTAACACACACCCACTAGCACACTCCCACTAGACACCCACTAACCCACACCCACACCCACTAACACACTCCCACTAGACACCCACTAACACACACCCACTAACACACTCCCACTAACACACACACACACTAATACACCCACTAACCCACACCCACTAATACACCCACTAACACACACCCACTAACACACACACAATAATACACCCACTAACACACCCACTAACACACCCACACTAATACACCCACTAACACACACACACTAACACACCCACTAACACACACCCACTAACACACACCCACAAGTGATAATGCAATCCCTCGAGGGGAATGACTAGTGTTGATCTGAATAATATTTCAGGATTCTGTGTCCAGTATAAAGGAAGGTAGAGGTAGTTTCGGGAGCCAATGCTAACTAGCATCAGCGCTATGCATATCTACTAGATACCCATAGACCTCCAGCAATTAGTTAGTTCCTGCAACTTCCTTCATACTGGACACAGAGACATAAAAGTGGTTTCCACGAGTTCATCTGACTCTGGGTCAGTAGATGAAGGGCCTCATCTGACTCTGGGTCAGTAGATAAAGGGCCTCATCTGACTCTGGGTCAGTAGATAAAGGGCCTCATCTGACTCTGGGTCAGTAGATAAAGGGCCTCATCTGACTCTGGGTCAGTAGATAAAGGGCCTCATCTGACTCTGGGTCAGTAGATAAAGGGCCTCACCTGACTCTGGGTCAGTAGATAAAGGGCCTCACCTGACTCTGGGTCAGTAGATAAAGGGCCTCACCTGACTCTGGGTCAGTAGATAAAGGGCCTCACCTGACTCTGGGTCAGTAGATAAAGGGCCTCATCTGACTCTGGGTCAGTAGATAAAGGGCCTCATCTGACTCTGGGTCAGTAGATAAAGGGCCTCATCTGACTCTGGGTCAGTAGATAAAGGGCCTCATCTGACTCTGGGTCAGTAGATAAAGGGCCTCATCTGACTCTGGGTCAGTAGACAAAGGGCCTCACCTGACTCTGGGTCAGTAGACAAAGGGCCTCATCTGACTCTGGGTCAGTAGATAAAGGGCCCCATCTGACTCTGGGTCAGTAGATAAAGGGCCTCATCTGACTCTGGGTCAGTAGATAAAGGAGACCATCTGACTCTGGGTCAGTAGATAAAGGGCTTCACCTGACTCTGGGTCAGTAGATAAAGGGCCTCACCTGACTCTGGGTCAGTAGATAAAGGGCCTCACCTGACTCTGGGTCAGTAGATAAAGGGCCTCACCTGACTCTGGGTCAGTAGATAAAGGGCCTCACCTGACTCTGGGTCAGTAGATAAAGGGCCTCATCTGACTCTGGGTCAGTAGATAAAGGGCCTCACCTGACTCTGGGTCAGTAGACAAAGGGCCTCATCTGACTCTGGGTCAGTAGATAAAGGGCCCCATCTGACTCTGGGTCAGTAGATAAAGGGCCTCATCTGACTCTGGGTCAGTAGATAAAGGAGACCATCTGACTCTGGGTCAGTAGATAAAGGGCTTCACCTGACTCTGGGTCAGTAGATAAAGGGCCTCATCTGACTCTGGGTCAGTAGATAAAGGGCCTCACCTGACTCTGGGTCAGTAGATAAAGGGCCTCACCTGACTCTGGGTCAGTAGATAAAGGGCCTCATCTGACTCTGGGTCAGTAGATAAAGGGCCTCATTGCCAATTTCACAGTATCCCTTTAAATGACCATAGAAACATAAAAACAACAGACCTGAGTGACATCTACTGAGCCTTCAACATCACACCATGATGTCCTAGAGAAGTCTGAGCCAGCTGGACTTCAGTCGACCTGACACAGTAGCTGCTTTAAGCTGTAGCTCAACCAGACAAGCTAATAAGACAGTCTATCCCCATCTCTGCTATACTCCTCTCTCTCCTGCAGTCAGTCTGACTGATGTTTCTCCTCTCCACTGATGTGTCTGTTGTCAACAGAAACAGGGGCAAAGGGAGTGTTGCTTTACAGAGCTATTATAGGGACACTACAGGAAGACAGTAGCACTGCCATAGGAGCTATTATAGGGACACTACAGGAAGTCAGTGGCACTGCCATAGGCAGGAGAGTGACCTTAGACAGGAAGACAGTAGCACTGCCATAGGCAGGAGAGTGACCCTAGGCAGGAGAGTGACCCTAGACAGGAAGTCAGTAGCACTGCCATAGGCAGGAGAGTGACCCTAGGCAGGAGAGTGACCCTAGACAGGAAGTCAGTAGCACTGCCATAGGCAGGAGAGTGACCTTAGACAGGAAGACAGTGGCACTGCCATAGGCAGGAGAGTGACTGTCTCACAGGAAGTCAGTAGCACTGCCATAGGCAGGAGAGTGACCCTAGGCAGGAGAGTGACCCTAGACAGGAAGTCAGTAGCACTGCCATAGGCAGGAGAGTGACCCTAGACAGGAAGTCAGTAGCACTGCCATAGGCAGGAGAGTGACCCTAGACAGGAAGTCAGTAGCACTGCCATTGGCAGGAGAGTGACCCTAGACAGGAAGTCAGTAGCACTGCCATAGGCAGGAGAGTGACCCTAGACAGGAAGTCAGTAGCACTGCCATAGGCAGGAGAGTGACCCTAGACAGGAAGTCAGTAGCACTGCCATAGGCAGGAGAGTGACCTTAGACAGGAAGTCAGTAGCACTGCCATAGGCAGGAGAGTGACTGTCTCACAGGAAGTCAGTAGCACTGCCATAGGCAGGAGAGTGACCCTAGACAGGAAGACAGTAGCACTGCCATAGGCAGGAGAGTGACCTTAGACAGGAAGTCAGTAGCACTGCCATAGGCAGGAGAGTGACCCTAGACAGGAAGTCAGTAGCACTGCCATAGGCAGGAGAGTGACCCTAGACAGGAAGTCAGTAGCACTGCCATAGGCAGGAGAGTGACCCTAGACAGGAGGAGAGATGCAGATGTTAAAGGTGTGGATATGAAACAGTGAAAACAGACACTTTTTCTTGTTGTTGTCCGAAGCGACATGCATCTTGGGATTTGTAATTTGTTTTAAACACCTAAATCAGATCCAAGAGTCTGTATCTGTCAGTGATATTCATTGTGGTTCTTTATGATTTGGCAATAAGAACAGGATAAAGTGATCATCTTAGCCCAGGCTTCCTATAAACATCCACACTGAGCTACAGACAGAAACCATTTAATTGGATATACAGAACCACAGAGACAACCCCAACTGCTGCTTCTCTGCTCTTAGAATGGCCTTTAAAACACACCATGATAAATTATCTCAACTTCAACCTGTTTAAATTGGTTGTTTTCAGACTGATTCAGACTTCTCCTCTCCTGTCCTCTCCTTTCATATCCTCGTCTCTTCTCTCCTATCCTTTCCTTTCATATCCTCGTCTCTTCTCTCCTCTCCTCTCCTCTCCTCTCATATTCTTTCTTCTCTGTCCTCTTTTCTCATCTCATCCTTCTCTCCTCTCCTCTCCCATCCGTTCCTCTCCTCTCCCATCCTCTCTCTCCTCTCCCATCCTCTCTCTCCTCTCCTCTCCAATCCTCTGTTTTCCACCATCCTCTCCAATCCACCATCCTCTGCTCTCCTCTCCCATCCTCTGCTCTCCTCTCCCATCCTCTGCTCTCCTCTCCCATCCTCTGTTCTCCACCACCCTCTCCTCTCCTATCCTCTCTTCTCTCTCATTCTCTCCTCTCCTCCCCATCCTCTCACCTCTTCTCCCTTCTCATCCTTTCCACCATCCTCTCCTCTCCCATTCTATCCTCTCCTCTCCCATCCTTTCCTCTCTTCTCTCATCCTCTCCTCTCTTCTCCTCTCCCAGCCTCTCTACCATCCCCTCCTCTCCCTCCTCTCCTCTCCCCTCCTCTCCACCATGCTCTCGTCTCCCATCCCTTCCTCTCGCATCCTCTCTCCTCTACCATCCCCTCCTCTCCCATCCTCTCTTCTCCACATCCTCTCCTCTCCCATCCTCTCTTCTCCACCATCCTCTCCTCTCCCATCCTCTCTTCTCCACCATGCTCTCCAATCCTCTCCTCTGCCGTCCTCTCCCATCCTTTCCTTTCCTCTCCTCTCCCATCCTTTTCTCCACCATCCTCTCCTCTCCCATCCTTTCCTCTCCCAGCCTCCAATCCTCTCTCCTCTCCTCTCCTCTCCTCCCCTCCACCATCCTCTCCCCTCCCATCTTTTCCTTTCCTCTCCAATCCTCTCCTCTTCTCCACCATCCTCTCCTTTCCCATCCCATCCTCTCCTTTCCCATCCTTTTCTCAACCATGCTCTCCTCTCCCATCCTTTCCTCTCCCAGCCTCCTCTCTCTCCTCTCCTCTGCCATCCTCTCCCCTCCCCTCCCATCCTTTCCTTTCTCATCCTCTTCTCCACCATCCTCTCCTCTCTCAACCTCTCCTCTCCGCTCCTCCACCATCCTCTCGTCTCCCATCCTCTCCTCTCCAATCCTATCTCTCCCATCCTCCTCTCCAATCCTCTCTCTCCTCTCCAATCCTCTCTCCCATCCTCTCTTCTCCACCATCCTTTCCTCTCCCATGATTGTTTCCAGATTTGTCCTCCCAGAGTGAAAGAGAGACAATGCCACCTGGAGAGTGTGGAGGAGGATGAGACACTCAGAGGAGAGTGATTATACACATGCAAGCACACACACACAGTCCTACCATTATCCAGGTAGTGTGTTAGGTTGTGCAGGGCGATCCTCTCCATACATCTCTCCTGCTGTCTTTTGACCACACAGTCGGAGTTCTCAGAATACATGGAGCACACCTGGAACACACACACACACACACACACACACATTGACTTGAACATTGATTGACATTGACTTGAACTGTGTAGCTGTTGCTAACGTCATCTGTCTATTTATAAAAAACTGTTTGACTAGAAGCAGGTAACCAGCCAGCCAACCAACCAGCCAGCCAGCCAGCCAGCCAGCCAGTCAACCAATTAGTCAGCAATCCAGCCAGTCAGCAAGCCAACCAGCCATCCAACCTGTCAGTCAGCCTTCCAGTCAGCCAGCAACCAGTCAGCTAGCCAGTCAGCCATTTAATCAGCCAACCAGGCACCCAGCCAACTAGGCAGCCAACCAGTCAGTCAGTCAGCCAATCTGTCAGCCAGCCAGCCAGCCAGCCAGCTAATCATTCACAGTCAGTCAGACAGTTGATCAGCCAGCCAGCCAACCAGTCAGCCTTCCAGTCAGTCAGCCAACCAGTTAGCCAAGCAGCCAGCCTGTCAACCTTCCAGTCAGTCAGCTAACGTTCCAGTCAGTCAGCCAACCAGCCAGTCAGCCTTCCATTCAGCCAGCCAACCAGTCAGCCAGCCAGCCAGCCAATGAATCAGACAGCCATTTAATCAGTCAGCCAGCCATCCAACCAGACAGCCAGTTAATCCGCCATTCATCCAGTTAACCAGACAGTCAGCCAGCCAATCAGCCAGCCAGTTAATCAGCCAGCCAGTCAGCCAGCCAACCAGTCAGCCAGACAGTTAGTCAGCCAGCCAGTCAGGATTTCCCAGAAACAATAATGTGCAGAATAGTAAATAGTGCTGCTGATCATTCATGTTCTCTCTGAGAATCTCTCAGCTCTGTACTACATCTAGCAGCAACACATTGGCCACGTGTTCACAAAGAGCTATTTGGAATGGCTTGTCTACTGAAGGTGAATGTCTATATGGCTATCCTATCTATCCCTTCTCCACTGTGTGTCCTATCTATCCCTTCTCCACTGTGTGTCCTATCCAGTCCTTCCCCACTGTGTGTCCTATCCAGTCCTTCTCCACTGTGTGTCCTATCCAGTCCTTCTCCACTGTGTCCTATCTATCCCTTCTTCACTGTGTGTCCTATCTATCCCTTCTCCACTGTGTGTCCTATCCAGTCCTTCCCCACTGTGTGTCCTATCCAGTCCTTCCCCACTGTGTGTCCTATCCAGTCCTTCTCCACTGTGTGTCCTATCCAGTCCTTCTCCACTGTGTCCTATCTATCCCTTCTTCACTGTGTGTCCTATCTATCCCTTCTCCACTGTGTGTCCTATCCAGTCCTTCTCCACTGTGTGTCCTATCCAGTCCTTCTCCACTGTGTGTCCTATCCAGTCCTTCTCCACTGTGTTTCCTATCCAATCATTCTCCACTGTGTGTCCTATCCAGTCCTTCTCCACTGTGTGTCCTATCCAATCCTTCTCCACTGTGTGTCCTATCCAGTCCTTCTCCACTGTGTGTCCTATCCAGTCCTTCTCCACTGTGTGTCCTATCCAATCCTTCTCCACTGTGTGTCCTATCCAGTCCTTCTCCACTGTGTGTCCTATCCAGTCCTTCTCCACTGTGAGTTTCGTGTCCAGTCCTTCTCCACTGTGTGTGTGTCCTGGTTTACTTACCACCGGCAGGAGTAGAATGGTAATCAGCAGGAGGCCTCTCATCTTGACCAGAGAGGTGTATGGCAAGGGTGGGTGTGTGTGTGTGTGTGTGTGTGTGTGTGTGTGTGTGTGTGTGTGTGTGTGTGTGTGTGTGTGTGTTCCAAGTAATCCACACAAAAAGCTCCTGTTAGCTCGACTGCACTCCAGCAGTCATTAGAACACAGAGGGTCTGAAACAGAGACAAGGACCTGACATTAGACCTAATATGAAGACATTACAACACAAACATAGGGCATCCTCTACTGTGTAGTCTTCTACAGTCCTGTACTGTGTAGTCTTCTACAGTCCTCTACTGTGTAGTCTTCTACAGTCCTCTACTGTGTAGTCTTCTACAGTCCTGTACTGTGTAGTCTTCTACAGTCCTCTACTGTGTAGTCTTCTACAGTCCTCTAATGTTTAGTCTTCTACAGTCCTCTACTGTGTAGTCTTCTACAGTCCTCTACTGTGTAGTCTTCTACAGTCCTCTACTGTGTAGTCTTCTACAGTCCTCTACTCTACTGTTTAGTCTTCTACAGTCCTCTACTGTGTAGTCTTCTACAGTCCTCTACTGTTTAGTCTTCTACAGTCCTCTACTGTGTAGTCTTCTACAGTCCTCTACTGTGTAGTCTTCTACAGTCATCTACTGTGTAGTCTTCTACAGTCCTCTACTGTTTAGTCTTCTTCAGTCCTCTACTCTACTGTTTAGTCTTCTACAGTCCTCTACTGTGTAGTCTTCTACAGTCCTCTACTGTGTAGTCTTCTACAGTCCTCTACTGTTTAGTCTTCTACTGTTTAGTCTTCTACAGTCCTCTACTGTGTAGTCTTCTACTGTTTAGTCTTCTACAGTCCTCTACTGTGTAGTCTTCTACAGTCCTCTACTGTGTAGTCCTCTACTGTTTAGTCTTCTACAGTCCTCTACTGTGTAGTCTTCTACAGTCCTCTACTGTGTAGTCTTCTACAGTCCTCTACTGTGTAGTCTTCTACAGTCCTCTACTGTGTAGTCTTCTACAGTCCTCTACTGTGTAGTCTTCTACAGTCCTCTACTGTGTAGTCTTCTACAGTCCTCTACTCTACTGTTTAGTCTTCTACAGTCCTCTACTGTTTAGTCTTCTACAGTCCTCTACTGTGTAGTCTTCTACAGTCCTCTACTGTTTAGTCTTCTACAGTCCTCTACTGTGTAGTCTTCTACAGTCCTCTACTCTACTGTTTAGTCTTCTACAGTCCTCTACTCTACTGTTTAGTCTTCTACAGTCCTCTACTCTACTGTTTAGTCTTCTACAGTCCTCTACTGTGTAGTCTTCTACAGTCCTCTACTGTGTAGTCTTCTACAGTCCTCTACTGTGTAGTCTTCTACAGTCCTCTACTGTGTAGTCTTCTACAGTCCTCTACTGTGTAGTCTTCTACAGTCCTCTACTGTGTAGTCTTCTACAGTCCTCTACTCTACTGTTTAGTCTTCTACAGTCCTCTACTGTTTAGTCTTCTACAGTCCTCTACTGTGTAGTCTTCTACAGTCCTCTACTGTTTAGTCTTCTTCAGTCCTCTACTGTGTAGTCTTCTACAGTCCTCTACTGTGTAGTCTTCTACAGTCCTCTACTGTGTAGTCTTCTACAGTCCTCTACTCTACTGTTTAGTTTTCTACAGTCTTCTACTGTTTAGTCTTCTACAGTCTTCTACTGTTTAGTCTTCTACAGTCCTCTACTCTACTGTTTAGTCTTCTACAGTCCTCTACTGTGTAGTCTTCTACAGTCCTCTACTCTACTGTTTAGTCTTCTACAGTCCTCTACTGTGTAGTCTTCTACAGTCCTCTACTGTGTAGTCTTCTACAGTCCTCTACTGTGTAGTCTTCTACAGGCCTCTACTGTGTAGTCTTCTACAGGCCTCTACTGTGTAGTCTTCTACAGGCCTCTACTCTACTGTTTAGTCTTCTACAGTCTTCTACTGTTTAGTCTTCTACAGTCCTCTACTCTACTGTTTAGTCTTCTACAGTCCTCTACTGTGTAGTCTTCTACAGTCCTCTACTGTGTAGTCTTCTACAGTCCTCTACTGTGTAGTCTTCTACAGTCCTCTACTGTGTAGTCTTCTACAGTCCTCTACTGTGTAGTCTTCTACAGTCCTCTACTGTTTAGTCTTCTACAGTCCTCTACTCTACTGTTTAGTCTTCTACAGTCCTCTACTCTACTGTTTAGTCTTCTACAGTCCTCTACTGTGTAGTCTTCTACAGTCCTCTACTGTGTCATCTTCTACAGTCCTCTACTGTGTAGTCTTCTACAGTCCTCTACTGTGTAGTCTTCTACAGTCCTCTACTGTGTAGTCTTCTACAGTCCTCTACTGTGTAGTCTTCTACAGTCCTCTACTGTTTAGTCTTCTACAGTCCTCTACTGTTTAGTCTTCTACAGTCCTCTACTCTACTGTTTAGTCTTCTACAGTCCTCTACTGTGTAGTCTTCTACAGTCCTCTACTGTGTAGTCTTCCACAGTCCTCTACTGTGTAGTCTTCTACAGTCCTCTACTGTTTAGTCTTCTACAGTCCTCTACTCTACTGTTTAGTCTTCTACAGTCCTCTACTGTGTAGTCTTCTACAGTCCTCTACTGTGTAGTCTTCTACAGTCCTCTACTGTGTAGTCTTCTACAGTCCTCTACTGTGTAGTCTTCTACAGTCCTCTACTGTGTAGTCTTCTACAGTCCTCTACTCTACTGTTTAGTCTTCTACAGTCCTCTACTATGTAGTCTTCTACAGTCCTCTACTGTGTAGTCTTCTACAGTCCTCTACTCTACTGTTTAGTCTTCTACAGTCTTCTACTGTTTAGTCTTCTACAGTCTTCTACTGTTTAGTCTTCTACAGTCCTCTACTCTACTGTTTAGTCTTCTACAGTCCTCTACTATGTAGTCTTCTACAGTCCTCTACTGTGTAGTCTTCTACAGTCCTCTACTGTGTAGTCTTCTACAGTCCTCTACTGTGTAGTCTTCTACAGTCCTCTACTGTGTAGTCTTCTACAGTCCTCTACTGTTTAGTCTTCTACAGTCCTCTACTCTACTGTTTAGTCTTCTACAGTCTTCTACTGTTTAGTCTTCTACATACAGTCTTCTACTGTTTAGTCTTCTACAGTCCTCTACTCTACTGTTTAGTCTTCTACAGTCCTCTACTGTGTAGTCTTCTACAGTCCTCTACTGTTTAGTCTTCTACAGTCCTCTACTGTGTAGTCTTCTACAGTCCTCTACTGTGTAGTCTTCTACAGTCCTCTACTGTGTAGTCTTCTACAGGCCTCTACTGTGTAGTCTTCTACAGTCCTCTACTGTTTAGTCTTCTACAGTCCTCTACTGTTTAGTCTTCTTCAGTCCTCTACTCTACTGTTTAGTCTTCTTCAGTCCTCTACTGTGTAGTCTTCTACAGTCCTCTACTGTGTAGTCTTCTTCAGTCCTCTACTCTACTGTTTAGTCTTCTACAGTCCTCTACTGTTTAGTCTTCTACAGTCCTCTACTCTACTGTTTAGTCTTCTACAGTCCTCTACTGTTTAGTCTTCTACAGTCCTCTACTGTTTAGTCTTCTACAGTCCTCTACTCTACTGTTTAGTCTTCTACAGTCCTCTACTGTTTAGTCTTCTACAGTCCTCTACTGTGTAGTCTTCTACAGTCCTCTACTGTGTAGTCTTCTACAGTCCTCTACTGTTTAGTCTTCTACAGTCCTCTACTGTGTAGTCTTCTACAGTCCTCTACTGTGTAGTCTTCTACAGTCCTCTACTGTGTAGTCTTCTACAGTCCTCTACTCTACTGTTTAGTCTTCTACAGTCCTCTACTGTTTAGTCTTCTACAGTCCTCTACTGTGTAGTCTTCTACAGTCCTCTACTCTACTGTTTAGTCTTCTACAGTCCTCTACTGTTTAGTCTTCTACAGTCCTCTACTCTTTAGTCTTCTACAGTCCTCTACTGTTTAGTCTTCTTCAGTCCTCTACTGTGTAGTCTTCTACAGTCCTCTACTGTGTAGTCTTCTACAGTCCTCTACTGTGTAGTCTTCTACAGTCCTCTACTGTGTAGTCTTCTACAGTCCTCTACTGTTTAGTCTTCTACAGTCCTCTACTCTACTGTTTAGTCTTCTACAGTCCTCTACTCTACTGTTTAGTCTTCTTACAGTCCTCTACTGTGTAGTCTTCTACAGTCCTCTACTGTTTAGTCTTCTACAGTCCTCTACTGTTTAGTCTTCTACAGTCCTCTACTGTTTAGTCTTCTACAGTCCTCTACTCTACTGTTTAGTCTTCTACAGTCCTCTACTGTTTAGTCTTCTACAGTCCTCTACTGTGTAGTCTTCTACAGTCCTCTACTGTGTAGTCTTCTACAGTCCTCTACTGTGTAGTCTTCTACAGTCCTCTACTCTACTGTTTAGTCTTCTACAGTCCTCTACTGTTTAGTCTTCTACAGTCCTCTACTGTGTAGTCTTCTACAGTCCTCTACTGTTTAGTCTTCTACAGTCCTCTACTGTTTAGTCTTCTACAGTCCTCTACTGTTTAGTCTTCTACAGTCCTCTACTGTGTAGTCTTCTACAGTCCTCTACTGTGTAGTCTTCTACAGTCCTCTACTGTGTAGTCTTCTACAGTCCTCTACTGTGTAGTCTTCTACAGTCCTCTACTGTGTAGTCTTCTACAGTCCTCTACTGTGTAGTCTTCTACAGTCCTCTACTGTGTAGTCTTCTACAGTCCTCTACTGTTTAGTCTTCTACAGTCCTCTACTCTACTGTTTAGTCTTCTACAGTCCTCTACTCTACTGTTTAGTCTTCTTACAGTCCTCTACTGTGTAGTCTTCTACAGTCCTCTACTGTTTAGTCTTCTACAGTCCTCTACTGTTTAGTCTTCTACAGTCCTCTACTGTTTAGTCTTCTACAGTCCTCTACTGTTTAGTCTTCTACAGTCCTCTACTGTTTAGTCTTCTACAGTCCTCTACTGTTTAGTCTTCTACAGTCCTCTACTGTTTAGTCTTCTACAGTCCTCTACTGTTTAGTCTTCTACAGTCCTCTACTGTGTAGTCTTCTACAGTCCTCTACTGTGTAGTCTTCTACAGTCCTGTACTGTGTAGTCTTCTACAGTCCTCTACTGTGTAGTCTTCTACAGTCCTCTAATGTTAGTCTTCTACAGTCCTCTACTGTGTAGTCTTCTACAGTCCTCTACTGTGTAGTCTTCTACAGTCCTCTACTGTGTAGTCTTCTACAGTCCTCTACTCTACTGTTTAGTCTTCTACAGTCCTCTACTGTGTAGTCTTCTACAGTCCTCTACTGTTTAGTCTTCTACAGTCCTCTACTGTGTAGTCTTCTACAGTCCTCTACTGTGTAGTCTTCTACAGTCATCTACTGTGTAGTCTTCTACAGTCCTCTACTGTTTAGTCTTCTTCAGTCCTCTACTCTACTGTTTAGTCTTCTACAGTCCTCTACTGTGTAGTCTTCTACAGTCCTCTACTGTGTAGTCTTCTACAGTCCTCTACTGTTTAGTCTTCTACTGTTTAGTCTTCTACAGTCCTCTACTGTGTAGTCTTCTACTGTTTAGTCTTCTACAGTCCTCTACTGTGTAGTCTTCTACAGTCCTCTACTGTGTAGTCCTCTACTGTTTAGTCTTCTACAGTCCTCTACTGTGTAGTCTTCTACAGTCCTCTACTGTGTAGTCTTCTACAGTCCTCTACTGTGTAGTCTTCTACAGTCCTCTACTGTGTAGTCTTCTACAGTCCTCTACTGTGTAGTCTTCTACAGTCCTCTACTGTGTAGTCTTCTACAGTCCTCTACTCTACTGTTTAGTCTTCTACAGTCCTCTACTGTTTAGTCTTCTACAGTCCTCTACTGTGTAGTCTTCTACAGTCCTCTACTGTTTAGTCTTCTACAGTCCTCTACTGTGTAGTCTTCTACAGTCCTCTACTCTACTGTTTAGTCTTCTACAGTCCTCTACTCTACTGTTTAGTCTTCTACAGTCCTCTACTCTACTGTTTAGTCTTCTACAGTCCTCTACTGTGTAGTCTTCTACAGTCCTCTACTGTGTAGTCTTCTACAGTCCTCTACTGTGTAGTCTTCTACAGTCCTCTACTGTGTAGTCTTCTACAGTCCTCTACTGTGTAGTCTTCTACAGTCCTCTACTGTGTAGTCTTCTACAGTCCTCTACTCTACTGTTTAGTCTTCTACAGTCCTCTACTGTTTAGTCTTCTACAGTCCTCTACTGTGTAGTCTTCTACAGTCCTCTACTGTTTAGTCTTCTTCAGTCCTCTACTGTGTAGTCTTCTACAGTCCTCTACTGTGTAGTCTTCTACAGTCCTCTACTGTGTAGTCTTCTACAGTCCTCTACTCTACTGTTTAGTTTTCTACAGTCTTCTACTGTTTAGTCTTCTACAGTCTTCTACTGTTTAGTCTTCTACAGTCCTCTACTCTACTGTTTAGTCTTCTACAGTCCTCTACTGTGTAGTCTTCTACAGTCCTCTACTCTACTGTTTAGTCTTCTACAGTCCTCTACTGTGTAGTCTTCTACAGTCCTCTACTGTGTAGTCTTCTACAGTCCTCTACTGTGTAGTCTTCTACAGGCCTCTACTGTGTAGTCTTCTACAGGCCTCTACTGTGTAGTCTTCTACAGGCCTCTACTCTACTGTTTAGTCTTCTACAGTCTTCTACTGTTTAGTCTTCTACAGTCCTCTACTCTACTGTTTAGTCTTCTACAGTCCTCTACTGTGTAGTCTTCTACAGTCCTCTACTGTGTAGTCTTCTACAGTCCTCTACTGTGTAGTCTTCTACAGTCCTCTACTGTGTAGTCTTCTACAGTCCTCTACTGTGTAGTCTTCTACAGTCCTCTACTGTTTAGTCTTCTACAGTCCTCTACTCTACTGTTTAGTCTTCTACAGTCCTCTACTCTACTGTTTAGTCTTCTACAGTCCTCTACTGTGTAGTCTTCTACAGTCCTCTACTGTGTCATCTTCTACAGTCCTCTACTGTGTAGTCTTCTACAGTCCTCTACTGTGTAGTCTTCTACAGTCCTCTACTGTGTAGTCTTCTACAGTCCTCTACTGTGTAGTCTTCTACAGTCCTCTACTGTTTAGTCTTCTACAGTCCTCTACTGTTTAGTCTTCTACAGTCCTCTACTCTACTGTTTAGTCTTCTACAGTCCTCTACTGTGTAGTCTTCTACAGTCCTCTACTGTGTAGTCTTCCACAGTCCTCTACTGTTTAGTCTTCTACAGTCCTCTACTCTACTGTTTAGTCTTCTACAGTCCTCTACTGTGTAGTCTTCTACAGTCCTCTACTGTGTAGTCTTCTACAGTCCTCTACTGTGTAGTCTTCTACAGTCCTCTACTGTGTAGTCTTCTACAGTCCTCTACTGTGTAGTCTTCTACAGTCCTCTACTGTGTAGTCTTCTACAGTCCTCTACTCTACTGTTTAGTCTTCTACAGTCCTCTACTATGTAGTCTTCTACAGTCCTCTACTGTGTAGTCTTCTACAGTCCTCTACTCTACTGTTTAGTCTTCTACAGTCTTCTACTGTTTAGTCTTCTACAGTCTTCTACTGTTTAGTCTTCTACAGTCCTCTACTCTACTGTTTAGTCTTCTACAGTCCTCTACTATGTAGTCTTCTACAGTCCTCTACTGTGTAGTCTTCTACAGTCCTCTACTGTGTAGTCTTCTACAGTCCTCTACTGTGTAGTCTTCTACAGTCCTCTACTGTGTAGTCTTCTACAGTCCTCTACTGTGTAGTCTTCTACAGTCCTCTACTGTTTAGTCTTCTACAGTCCTCTACTCTACTGTTTAGTCTTCTACAGTCTTCTACTGTTTAGTCTTCTACATACAGTCTTCTACTGTTTAGTCTTCTACAGTCCTCTACTCTACTGTTTAGTCTTCTACAGTCCTCTACTGTGTAGTCTTCTACAGTCCTCTACTGTTTAGTCTTCTACAGTCCTCTACTGTGTAGTCTTCTACAGTCCTCTACTGTGTAGTCTTCTACAGTCCTCTACTGTGTAGTCTTCTACAGGCCTCTACTGTGTAGTCTTCTACAGTCCTCTACTGTTTAGTCTTCTACAGTCCTCTACTGTTTAGTCTTCTTCAGTCCTCTACTCTACTGTTTAGTCTTCTTCAGTCCTCTACTGTGTAGTCTTCTACAGTCCTCTACTGTGTAGTCTTCTTCAGTCCTCTACTCTACTGTTTAGGCTTCTACAGTCCTCTACTGTGTAGTCTTCTTCAGTTCTCTACTCTACTGTTTAGTCTTCTACAGTCCTCTACTGTTTAGTCTTCTACAGTCCTCTACTCTACTGTTTAGTCTTCTACAGTCCTCTACTGTTTAGTCTTCTACAGTCCTCTACTGTTTAGTCTTCTACAGTCCTCTACTCTACTGTTTAGTCTTCTACAGTCCTCTACTGTTTAGTCTTCTACAGTCCTCTACTGTGTAGTCTTCTACAGTCCTCTACTGTGTAGTCTTCTACAGTCCTCTACTGTTTAGTCTTCTACAGTCCTCTACTGTGTAGTCTTCTACAGTCCTCTACTGTGTAGTCTTCTACAGTCCTCTACTGTGTAGTCTTCTACAGTCCTCTACTCTACTGTTTAGTCTTCTACAGTCCTCTACTGTTTAGTCTTCTACAGTCCTCTACTGTGTAGTCTTCTACAGTCCTCTACTCTACTGTTTAGTCTTCTACAGTCCTCTACTGTTTAGTCTTCTACAGTCCTCTACTCTTTAGTCTTCTACAGTCCTCTACTGTTTAGTCTTCTTCAGTCCTCTACTGTGTAGTCTTCTACAGTCCTCTACTGTGTAGTCTTCTACAGTCCTCTACTGTGTAGTCTTCTACAGTCCTCTACTGTGTAGTCTTCTACAGTCCTCTACTGTTTAGTCTTCTACAGTCCTCTACTCTACTGTTTAGTCTTCTACAGTCCTCTACTCTACTGTTTAGTCTTCTTACAGTCCTCTACTGTGTAGTCTTCTACAGTCCTCTACTGTTTAGTCTTCTACAGTCCTCTACTGTTTAGTCTTCTACAGTCCTCTACTGTTTAGTCTTCTACAGTCCTCTACTCTACTGTTTAGTCTTCTACAGTCCTCTACTGTTTAGTCTTCTACAGTCCTCTACTGTGTAGTCTTCTACAGTCCTCTACTGTGTAGTCTTCTACAGTCCTCTACTGTGTAGTCTTCTACAGTCCTCTACTCTACTGTTTAGTCTTCTACAGTCCTCTACTGTTTAGTCTTCTACAGTCCTCTACTGTGTAGTCTTCTACAGTCCTCTACTGTTTAGTCTTCTACAGTCCTCTACTGTTTAGTCTTCTACAGTCCTCTACTGTTTAGTCTTCTACAGTCCTCTACTGTGTAGTCTTCTACAGTCCTCTACTGTGTAGTCTTCTACAGTCCTCTACTGTGTAGTCTTCTACAGTCCTCTACTGTGTAGTCTTCTACAGTCCTCTACTGTGTAGTCTTCTACAGTCCTCTACTGTGTAGTCTTCTACAGTCCTCTACTGTTTAGTCTTCTACAGTCCTCTACTCTACTGTTTAGTCTTCTACAGTCCTCTACTCTACTGTTTAGTCTTCTTACAGTCCTCTACTGTGTAGTCTTCTACAGTCCTCTACTGTTTAGTCTTCTACAGTCCTCTACTGTTTAGTCTTCTACAGTCCTCTACTGTTTAGTCTTCTACAGTCCTCTACTGTTTAGTCTTCTACAGTCCTCTACTGTTTAGTCTTCTACAGTCCTCTACTGTTTAGTCTTCTACAGTCCTCTACTGTTTAGTCTTCTACAGTCCTCTACTGTTTAGTCTTCTACAGCCCTCTACTGTTTAGTCTTCTACAGTCCTCTTCTGTTTAGTCTTCTACAGTCCTCTTCTGTTTAGTCTTCTACAGTCCTCTTCTGTTTAGTATTCTGTATCCTGTGCATATGACAAATATACATAGATTTGATTTGATACAGTGCATGTTTACCAGAGACAGTAATGTGAAGAACAACATGACCTGCACCAAAGTCAGATTAGGATATAGGCCAAGGACTAGATGAAGTGTATTGTTACCTGGAGTTTTTCCTTATTGTAGGATGGGTGGAATAGGCATTGTGATAGGAGAGGGTAGGTTAGGTAAGTAGTGGGTAGGCAGGTTAGATAGGAGAGGGTGGGTTAGGTAAGTAGTGGGTAGGCAGGTAAGGTAGGTAAGGTAGGAGAGGGTAGGTTAGGTAAGTAGTGAGTAGGCAGGTTAGATAGGAGAGGGTAGGGTAGGTAAGTAGTGGGTAGGCAGGTTAGATAGGAGAGGGTAGGTTAGGTAAGTAGTGGGTAGGCAGGTTAGATAGGAGAGGGGGGGCAGGTTAGATAGGAGAGGGTAGGTTAGGTAAGTAGTGGGTAGGCAGGTTAGATAGGAGAGGGTAGGGTAGGTAAGTAGTGGGTAGGCAGGTTAGATAGAAGAGGGGGGGGCAGGTTAGATAGGAGAGGGTAGGTTAGGTAAGTAGTGGGTAGGCAAGTTAGATAGGAGGGGGGGGGGGCAGGTTAGATAGGAGAGGGTAGGTTAGGTAAGTAGTGGGTAGGCAGGTTAGATAGGAGAGGGGTAGGCAGGTTAGATAGGAGAGGGTAGGTTAGGTAAGTAGTGGGTAGGCAGGTTAGATAGGAGAGGGTAGGGTAGGTAAGTAGTGGGTAGGCAGGTTAGATAGAAGAGGGGGGGGGCAGGTTAGATAGGAGAGGGTAGGTTAGGTAAGTAGTGGGTAGGCAAGTTAGATAGGAGGGGGGGGGGGCAGGTTAGATAGGAGAGGGTAGGTTAGGTAAGTAGTGGGTAGGCAGGTTAGATAGGAGAGGGGTAGGCAGGTTAGATAGGAGAGGGGTAGGCAGGTTAGATAGGAGAGGGGGGGCAGGTTAGATAGGAGAGGGGTAGGCAGGTTAGATAGGAGAGGGGGGGCAGGTTAGATAGGAGAGGGGGGGCAGGTTAGATAGGAGAGGGGGGGCAGGTTAGATAGGAGAGGGGTAGGCAGGTTAGATAGGAGAGGGGGGGCTTGGACATTTACTTTCTTTGCTTTGGTTCCGTTCAGGCCCTCTTCCCAAAATTACCGTGTGGGGCCGGACAGGCTATGTGCACACTGCCCACAAATTGAGGTGGAAATTAAGCTGCTTTCCTATCCTCCTCCCATATTAGAGACACATATTTCCCTCAGATTACACAGATCCTCAAAGAATTAGAAAACAATTCATATTTTGATAAACTCCCATATCTATTGGGTGAAATACCACAGTGTGACATCACAGCAGCAAGATCTGTGACCTGTTGCCACAAGAAAAGGGCAACCAGTGAAGAACAAACACCATTGTAAATACAACCCATATTTATGTTTATTTATTTTCCCTTTTGTACTTGAACTATTTGCACATAATATGACATTTGAAATGTCTATTATTTTATAACTTTTGTGAGTGTAATATTTACTGTGAATTTTTGTATATTTCACTTTTGTTTATTATCTAATTCACTTGCTTTGGCGACGTTAACATATGTATGCCATGCTAAATAAAGCCCTTCAATTAAAATGAATTGTGAGAGGGATTGAAATTGAACTGAAAATTGACAGAGAGCGAGAGAGAGGGTTTGAAATTGAACTGAAAATTGACAGAGAGCGAGAGAGAGGGTTTGAAATTGAACTGAAAATTGACAGAGAGCGAGAGAGAGGGTTTGAAATTGAACTGAAAATTGACAGAGAGCGAGAGAGAGGGTTTGAAATTGAACTGAAATTTGACAGAGAGCGAGAGAGAGGGTTTGAAATTGAACTGAAATTTGACAGAGAGCGAGAGAGAGGGTTTGAAATTGAACTGAAATTTGACAGAGAGCGAGAGAGAGGGTTTGAAATTGAACTGAAAATTGACAGAGAGCGAGAGAGAGGGATGGAAATTGAACTGAAGAGAGCATATTCCGAGGCTACATTAGCAGGTAAGTAGGCTATAATAAACAATCAGTTTAACCAATCAGTTAACTATGTAGTATATAAGCATCCTATAGGCTACTATCCAACGCACTACCCCCCATTGCGCGCACACAGCCATACCTAAACTATATAGAAAGCCTGTTTGGGTAAGAGACAATTTATGCTTGATCCGAAATGTGGTCGGAGGCGTCCAATGGATGGTTTGACGCAAAGCGGAGCCTCTAGAGGCAAGCAGAGGAGGGCTCCATATAGCTCCGCATTGACATGATTAGTTGACCGTAGGTGAGGGCGGGAGGTCCTGTATAAACGCAAACTCACTTCCTTGACATCTTCCTTCACAACACTAATGTGCTGCTCGACAAAGAACAGGTATGCCTGCCCTGACTTCTGCAGAGGCCGTACCACTAAATGCTGGATGGCCAATGCAGAAATCAGATCGATCATGTAGCACCTTTCAGCCGCGATCATGCAGAGTAAACATCCCAGCACAGAATGAAACTATACAAAAAAACTCTCCCTTACCATGAAGCCATCGGTGTCCAGTCGGAGGGGGTTTGGGCCGGTATGTTCTCAGTTCCCGTTCCCAGTAAATCCTCCGTTCATTCGGTAATATCAAGCACGCAGCGCAGCTAGTAAGAGATGACAGGTATTTGATCACTGCAGCCGCAGCACGCGCTCAACGTGCACCCCCCTGCGCACGAGGGGAGACGGTATCTCCAGCTCGACCAGAGACATCTTTACCTTCACAGACCTGAGACAGCGGGACAGACAGGAGACAGACAGAGACAACTTCTGAGTTCCCACAGCGAGTCTGTCCATGGGTTTCCCATACTGGAGAATCAACCTACTCAGATCTTTACGGTAGCCTACAGTTCCCCATTTGTTGCTGCATAAATGTAAATACGGTATTTTAGGGCAGCGGTGTTGTGGAGACTTAGAAGACAAAACTCTGACTAGTCCGTTGGGCTGATGTGAATCTGCATATTACTGTATTCAGCCGCAGAGCAGAGCGGCCGGTAGATGGAGATATGGAGTCTTACCGTCCAAATGCATTGTATGCAGCGGAAATACACTCGTATCCCCAGTGAATTCGTACCTAAAACATTCTTCATTCAGTCTGCTGCAAAGAACTTGATTTCCTCCTTAACTAGATTTGACGGAGGGGCAAAAACGGGGAAAATGGTACTTTCTTTATGAAACACAGTTTTCCATCACCATGCTAAAGTGGCTAACGCCTAGAAATGCTAGTCCCGAATGTTTAATATAGCGTTTAGCCAATCAGGTTGCAGCAGTCTGTTTCCTGTATTATCAGTTTAGCAACAAAACGAATACAACTTTTCAAATTGTACAGAAAAATAAATATACACTACCAGTCAAACGTTTGGACACCTACTCATTCAAGGGTTTTTCTTTATTTTTACTATTTTCTAGAATAATAGTGAAGACATCAAAACTATGAAATAGCACATATGGAATCATGTAGAAACAAAAAAGTGTTAAATAAATCTAAATATATGTTATATTTGAGATACTTCAAAGTAACCACCCTATGCTTTGATGACATCTTTGCACACTCTTGACATTCTCTCAACCAGCTTCATGAGGTAGTCACGTGGAATGCATTTCAAATAACAAGTCTGCCTTGTTAAAAGTTAATTTGTGGAATTTATTTCCTTAATGCGTCTTTGCCAAGGAAATTGAAACTCTTGACCCACTCTACTTCAGTCCGGTCGATGTTAATGGGGGTCTGTTCGGCCCTTCTTTTCCTGTAGTCCACGATCAGCTCCTTTGTTTTGCTCACATTGAGGGAGAGGTTGTTGTCCTGGCACCACACGGCCAGGTCTCTGACCTCCTCTCTATAGGCTGTCTCGTCGTCGTCGGTGATCAGGCCTACCACTCTTGTGTCATCAGCAAACTGAATGATGGTGTTGGAGTCGTGCCTGGCAGTTCAGTTATGAGTGAACAGGGAGTACAGGAGGGGACTGAGCACACACCCCTAAGAGGCCCCAGTGTTGAGGATCAGTGTGGCAGATGTGTTGCTACCTACCCTCACCACCTGGGGGCGGCCCGTCAGGAAGTCCAGGAGCCAGTTGCAAAGGGAGGTGTTTAGTCCCAGGGTCCTTAGCTTAGTGATGAGCTTTGTGGATACTATGGTGTTGAACTCTGAGCTGTAGTCAATGAACAGCATTCTCACATAAGTGTTCCTTTTGTCCAGGTGGGAAAGGGCAGTGTGGAGTGAAATAGTGATTGCATCATCTGTGGATCTGTTGGGGCGGTATGCGAATTGGAGTGGGTCTAGAGTTTCTGGCGTGATGGTGTTGATGTGAGCCATGACCAGCCTCTGAAAGCACTTCATGGCTACCGACGTGAGTGCTATGGGTAACAGGACAATGACCCAACACACCTTCAGGCTGTGTAAAGGATATTTGACCAAGAAGGAGAGTGATGGAGTGCTGCATCAGATGACTCCTGACCTAGCCTCCACAATCACCCAACCTCAACCCAATTGATATTGTTTGGGATGAGTTGGACCGCAGAGTGAAGGAAAAGCAGCCAACAAGTACTCAGTATATGTGGGAACTCCTTCAAGACTGTTGGAAAAGCATTCCAGGTGAAGCTGGTTGAGAGAATGCCAAGAGTTTACAAAACTGTAATCAAGTCAAAGGGTGGCTAATTTGAAGGATCTCAAATATATTTTGATTTGTTTAACACTTTTTTGAAGACGTGATTTCATATGTGTTATTTCATAGTTTTGATGTCTTCACTAATATTCTACAATGTAGAAAATAAGTAGCTGTCCAAACTTTCGACTGGTACTGTAGTACAGTAGCTACATCAGAAAAACTACAGTGGCTTTGGAAAGTATTCAGACCCCTTCACCCTTTCCACATTTTCTTACGTTACAGCCTTATTCTAAAATGGATTATAAAAAAACATGTCCTCAGTAATCTATGCACATTACCCCATAATGACATCACAATACCCCATAATGACATCACATTACCCCATAATGACATCACATTACCCCATAATGACAAAGCGAAAACAGGTTTTTAGACATTTTTGAAAATGTAGTAAAAATTAAAAAAAACAGATATACCTTATTTACATCAGTATTCAGAGACCCTTTGCTATGAGACTTGAAATTGAGCTCAGGGTGTTTCCATTTAGTTTGGTATTTTAGTAGGATCCTGTTGCAAAAGCAGCAGCTACTCTTCCTGGGATCCACACAGAACATGAAACATAATACAGAACGACATAATACAGAACATTATTCGACAAGAACAGGTCAAGGACAGAACTACACACATATTTAAAAAGGCACACGTAGCCTACATATCAATGCATACACACAAACTATCTGGGTCCAATAGGGGAGAGGCGTTGTGCTGTGGGTCCAATAGGGGAGAGGCGTTGTGCTGTGGGTCCAATAGGGGAGAGGCGTTGTGCTGTGGGTCCAATAGGGGAGAGGCGTTGTGCTGTGGGTCCAATAGGGGAGAGGCGTTGTGCTGTGGGTCCAATAGGGGAGAGGCGTTGTGCTGTGGGTCCAATAGGGGAGAGGCGTTGTGCCGTGGGTCCAATAGGGGAGAGGCGTTGTGCCGTGGGTCCAATAGGGGAGAGGCGTTGTGCCGTGGGTCCAATAGGGGAGAGGCGTTGTGCCGTGGGTCCAATAGGGGAGAGGCGTTGTGCTGTGGGTCCAATAGGGGAGAGGCGTTGTGCTGTGGGACCAATAGGGGAGAGGCGTTGTGCTGTGGGTCCAATAGGGGAGAGGCGTTGTGCTGTGGGTCCAATAGGGGAGAGGCGTTGTGCTGTGGGTCCAATAGGGGAGAGGCGTTGTGCTGTGGGTCCAATAGGGGAGAGGCGTTGTGCTGTGGGTCCAATAGGGGAGAGGCGTTGTGCTGTGGGTCCAATAGGGGAGAGGCGTTGTGCTGTGGGTCCAATAGGGGAGAGGCGTTGTGCTGTGGGTCCAATAGGGGAGAGGCGTTGTGCTGTGGGTCCAATAGGGGAGAGGCGTTGTGCTGTGGGTCCAATAGGGGAGAGGCGTTGTGCCGTGGGTCCAATAGGGGAGAGGCGTTGTGCCGTGGGTCCAATAGGGGAGAGGCGTTGTGCCGTGGGTCCAATAGGGGAGAGGCGTTGTGCCGTGGGTCCAATAGGGGAGAGGCGTTGTGCCGTGGGTCCAATAGGGGAGAGGCGTTGTGCTGTGGGTCCAATAGGGGAGAGGCGTTGTGCTGTGGGACCAATAGGGGAGAGGCGTTGTGCTGTGGGTCCAATAGGGGAGAGGCGTTGTGCTGTGGGTCCAATAGGGGAGAGGCGTTGTGCTGTGGGTCCAATAGGGGAGAGGCGTTGTGCTGTGGGTCCAATAGGGGAGAGGCGTTGTGCTGTGGGTCCAATAGGGGAGAGGCGTTGTGCTGTGGGTCCAATAGGGGAGAGGCGTTGTGCTGTGGGTCCAATAGGGGAGAGGCGTTGTGCTGTGGGTCCAATAGGGGAGAGGCGTTGTGCTGTGGGTCCAATAGGGGAGAGGCGTTGTGCTGTGGGTCCAATAGGGGAGAGGCGTTGTGCTGTGGGTCCAATAGGGGAGAGGCGTTGTGCTGTGGGTCCAATAGGGGAGAGGCGTTGTGCTGTGGGTCCAATAGGGGAGAGGCGTTGTGCTGTGGGTCCAATAGGGGAGAGGTGTTGTGCCGTGAGGTGTTGCTTTATCTGTTTTTTGAAACCAGGTTTGCTGTTTATTTGAGCAATATGAGATGGGAGGAAGTTCCATGTAATAATGGCTCTATATAATACTGTACGTTTTCTTGAATTTGTTCTGCATTTGGGGACTGTGAAAAGACCCCTGATTGACTGAGAAACAAGATTCTCTGGTGAGATGAAACCAAGATTGAACTCTTTGGCCTGAATGTCAAGCGTCAAGTCTGGAGGAAACCTGGCACCATCCCTATGGTGAAGCATGGTGGTGGCAGCATCATGCTGTGGGGATGTTATTCAGCGGCAGGGACTGGGAGACTAGTCAGGATCAAAGGAAAGATGAACGGAGAGAAAAGTACAGAGAGCTCCTTGATGTAAACCTGCTCCAGAACGTTCAGGACCTCAGACTGGGGCGTAGTATCACCTTCTCTCTGATATTCTCTCTATAATACAGTAGCTACAGCAGTGGAGAGGAGAACATACTTGATGACACTCTTAGAGCAAATGGTTGCTGAACAGGCAGTTAACCCACTGTTCCCAGGCCGTCATTGAAAATAAGAATTTGTTCTTAACTGACTTGCCTAGTTAAATAAAGGTAAAATAAAAAAATATATATATATGGCACCGCTAAAGGTTCTATACAGAACCTGTATATATGAAGCAGGCGATAAGGTTCTATACAGAACCTGTATATATGAAGCAGGCGATAAGGTTCTATACAGAACCTGTATATATGAAGCAGGCGATAAGGTTCTATACAGAACCTGTATATATGAAGCAGGCGATAAGGTTCTATACAGAACCTGTATATATGAAGCAGACGATAAGGTTCTATACAGAACCTGTATATATGAAGCAGGCGATAAGGTTCTATACAGAACCTGTATATATGAAGCAGGCGATAAGGTTCTATACAGAACCTGTATATATGAAGCAGGCGATAAGGTTCTATACAGAACCTGTATATATGAAGCAGGCGATAAGGTTCTATACAGAACCTGTATATATGAAGCAGGCGATAAGGTTCTATACAGAACCTGTATATATGAAGCAGGCGATAAGGTTCTATACAGAACCTGTATATATGAAGCAGGCGATATAACCCCTTTTTTGGTTGTATACTGTATATAACTTTTATTTCTAATAGTTTATTGTAACGTTAGAGAGAGACAGTAGACATTATACTATACACTGCAGTATGCTAACTGCAGTATGCTAACTGCAGTATGCTAACAGTCAATAACATTTATCTGTATCTCCCCCCTCACTCCGTCACCATAGTAACTATGACCTGCTCCGTCTGGACTGTCTCACCTCTGTCTCCAGACCTGCTGAACACAATGCTCTAGAGTGAGTGTGTGTGTGTTAGTCCTAGTAGAGCCAGACACAGGGTGGTGACAGCAGCAGCCCAGCTCTCAGACCAGATGGTCCAGACAGGAGAGCACTTTACCACTCAACAGTGCTAGGTTAAACCGTACAGAACACACACACACACACAACACACACACACACACACACACACACACACACACACAACACACACACACACACACACACACACACACACACACACACACACACACACACACACACACACACACACACACACAGACACACCTCATCCCTGCCTTCTCTGCCCCTGTCTAACTCTCTGTCCTCTCTGTCTCATTTTCTCTGACTTTCTTCCTCTCCTTCATCTCATCTCCCATCCCGCCCTCTGTCTCCCAGCTGGTGGTGTCTGTCTGTGACAGCATGAAGGATGTCAGGTGCTGTGTCTCAGATGCTGTGTTTTAGGTGCTGTGTCTCAGATGCTATGTTTTAGGTGCTGTGTCTTAGGTGCTGTGTCTCCGGTGCTGTGTCTCCGGTGCTGTGTCTCAGGTGCTGTGTCTTAGATGCTGTGTCTTAGATGCTGTGTCTTAGATGATGTGTCTCAGATGCTGTGTCTCAGATGCTGTGTCTCAGGTAATGTGTCTTAGATGCTGTGTCTCAGATGCTGTGTCTCAGATGCTGTGTCTCAGATGGTGTGTCTCAGATGTGTGCTCAGGTGCTGTGTCTCAGGTGCTGTGTCTCAGGTGCTGTGTCTCAGATGCTGTGTCTCAGATGCTGTGTCTCAGGTGATGTGTCTCAGGTGATGTGTCTCAGATGCTGTGTCTCAGGTGCTGTGTCTCAGATGCTATGTCTCAGGTGCTGGGTCTCAGGTGCTGTGTCTCAGGTGCTGTGTCTCAGGTGCTGTGTCTCAGGTGCTGTGTCTCAGGTGCTGTGTCTCAGGTGCTGTGTCTCTGATGCTGTGCTCCCTTCTGCAGAGGAGAGAAGAAGAGGGATGAATAAAACATCCCTCGCTTCTCTCCTTTCTCCTCTCCTTTCTCCTCTCCTCTTCTCTCCTTTCTCCTCTTCTCTCCTTTCTCCTCTCCTCTTCTCTCCTTTCTCCTCTCCTCTTCTCTTCTCTCCTTTCTCTTCCCTGCTATTCTCATCATCTCCTCCTCTCCTCTTTCCTCTCCTCTCCTCTCCTCTCCTTTCTCCTCTCCTCTCCTCTCCTTTCTCCTCTCCTCTTCTCTCCTTTCTCCTCTCCTCTTCTCTCCTTTCTCTTCCCTGCTATTCTCATCTCCTCCTCTCCTCTTCTCTACTTTCTCCTCTCCTCTTCTCTCCTTTCTCCTCTCCTCTTCTCTCTCCTTTCTCCTCTCCTTTCTCTTCCCTGCTATTCTCATCATCTCCTCCTCTCCTCTCCTCTCCTCTCCTCTCCTCTCCTCTCCTCTCCTCTCCTCTCCTCTCCTCTCCTCTCCTCTCCTCTCCTCTCCTCTCCTCTCCTCTCCTCTCCTCTCCTCTCCTCTTCTCTCCTTTCTCCTCTCCTCTTCTCTCCTTTCTCCTCTCCTCTTCTCTCCTTTCTCTTCCCTGCTATTCTCATCATCTCCTCCTCTCCTCTTTCCTCTTTCCTCTCCTCTCCTCTCCTCTCCTCTCCTCTCCTCTCCTCTCCTCTCCTCTCCTCTCCTCTCCTCTCCTCTCCTCTCCTCTCCTCTCCTCTCTCTCCTCTCCTCTCCTCTCCTCTCCTCTCCTCTCCTCTCCTCTCCTCTCCTCTCCTCTCCTCTCCTCTCCTCTCCTCTCCTCTCTCTCCTTCTCTTCCCTGCTATTCTCATCATCTCCTCCTCTCCTCTCCTCTCCTCTCCTCTCCTCTCCTCTCCTCTCCTCTCCTCTCCTCTCCTCTCCTCTCCTCTCCTCTTCTCTCCTTTCTCCTCTTCTCTCCTTTCTCTTCCCTGCTATTCTCATCATCTCCTCCTCTCCTCTTTCCTCCTTTATTCTCTCCTCTTTCCTCTCCTCTCCTTTCCTTTCTCCTCTCCTCTTCTCTTCTCTTTCCTCTTCTTTTCAACAAGGTGCCTTTTAGCAAACTCCAAGCGGCCTGTCTCGGAGGTCTACGGACAATTCCTTCGACCTCATGGCTTGGTTTTAAACTCTGACATGCATTGTCAATCAAGTTGTAGATACATCTCAAGGATGATCAATGGAAACAGCTCAATTTCGAGTCTCATAGCAAAGATTTAGGAAGTCCCATTGCTTTAGGACTCAGGTTATCCTTCCTGTTTGGCCCTGTCCGGGGGTATTGTCGGACGAGGCCACAGTGTCTCTCGACCCCTCCTGTCTCAGCCTCCAGTATTTATGCTGCAGTAGTTTATGTGTCGGGGGGTCAGTCTGTTATATCTGGAGTATTTCTCCTGTCTTATCCGGTGTTCTGTGTGAGTTTAAGTATGCTCTCTCTAATTCTCTCTTTCTTTCTTTCTTTCTCTCTCTCGGAGGACCTGAGCCCTAGGACCATGCCCCAGTACTACCTGACATGATGACTCCTTGCTGTCCCCAGTCCACCTGGCCGTGCTGCTGTTCCAGTTTCAACTGACCTGAGCCCTAGGACCATGCCCCAGTACTACCTGACATGATGACTCCTTGCTGTCCCCAGTCCACCTGGCCGTGCTGCTGCTCCAGTTTCAACTGTTCTGCCTGTGGCTATGGAAATGTATGTAGTTCTGTCCTTGACTTACAACGTTTAGTGCAACTATCCGTGAGACAACTGAGGGAAGACCTATGATTGGAGGACCAATGGCTTTGGTAGGGAGTGGCTTTGGTAGGGAGTGGCTTTGAAAGATGTATCTTTGACTGGAAGATTCTGTCTAACAGTAGTTCATGTCTTCATCTGTTTATAATGTCTCTCGACCCCTCCTGTCTCAGCCTCCAGTATTCAAAAAAAGGTTAAGTATTCATGCTGCAGTAGTTTATGTGTCGGGGGGCTAGGGTCAGTCTGTTATATCTGGAGTACTTCTCTGAACTGAAAGATTCTGTCTAACAGTAGTTCATGTCTTCATCTGTTTATAATGTATGCGCTGTTTGGTTCTAGAAGTTATTTACGACAAAAAGTTAATCTAATAGGTAAAAACCAACCTACACCAAAGTGCTGATCTTTTTTGCTTGTACATAATTGCACATTGTAATTTTCCATTTAGAAATAATAATATTGATAATGTACAATATTTACACCAGACGTGCTACCTGTCCCAGACCTGCTGTTTTCAACTCTCTAGAGACAGCAGGAGCGGTAGAGATACTCTGAATGATCGGCTATGAAAAGCCAACTGACATTTACTCCTGAGGTGCTGACTTGCTGCACCCTCGACAACTACTGTGATTATTATCATTTGACCATGCTGGTCATTTATGAACATTTGAACATCTTGGCCATGTTCTGTTATAAATCTCCACCCGGCACAGCCAGAAGAGGACTGGCCACCCCTCAGAGCCTGGTTCCTCTCTAGGTTTCTTCCAACGTTCTGGCCTTTCTAGGGAGTTTTTCCTAGCCACCGTGCTTCCACACCTGCATCTCTAGGTTTCTTCCTAGGTTCCTGCCTTTCTAGGGAGTTTTTCCTAGCCACCGTGCTTCCACACCTGCATCTCTAGGTTTCTTCCTAGGTTCCTGCCTTTCTAGGGAGTTATTCTTAGCCACCGTGCTTCTAAACCTGCATTGCTTGCCGTTCGCTTGCCATTTGGGGTTTTAGGCTGGGTTTCTGTACAGCACTTTGTGACCTAGCAGGACAAATTCAGACTTAGTGTAAGGGGCCAGGAGAGAGCTTAGGGCAGGTAGGGTACCGGCCGGTGCTGATGGAGGACGATAACACCCAACAACACTCAACAAAGAGCTATTTGAAAGTTAAATGCTTAAAACCAGCAAATCAAATTGTTGTGGACAGACTAGGTGGGGACAACCGAGCACTGAGGGTGTTCCTTGGTAAAGATTGCCACTCCCCCACCTTTGGAAGATCTGTCTTGCTGAAAAAGGTTATAACCAGAAAGGTTACCATCAGTATTCAAAATATTCTTTCTTAACCACGTCTTAGTAATGACCAACACATCTGGATTGGAGCTGTGAACCCACACTTTAAATTTGAGGTAATAAGCTTCTAGTGTTAACGTGCAGAAATTACAGGCTTTTACGAGAGCCGAAATCAGTGAAACAGGTATCAAGAGGACAAGTCATTATGGGGTATTGTGATGTCATTATGGGGTATTGTGATGTCATTATGGGGTATTGTGTGTAGATTGCTGAGAAAAAAATCATATTGAATCCATTTTAGAATAAGGTTGTAACGTAACAAAATGTGGAAAAAGTCAAGGGGTCTGAATACTTTCTGAAGGCACTGTAGGTAAGGGTAAAGTGGGATCCTAAAGAAAATTGACTTCCTAAATCTTTATCAGATTATTACCAATCCCACAAATTTTGACTCCAAACACCCAGAAAAGGCTACTCTCCTTGATGTTATGCTCACAAATAATCCTGACAGGTATCAGTCTGGTGTTTTCTGTAATGACCTTAGTGATCACTGTTTTACAGCCTGTGTTCGTAATGGCTGCTCAGTGAAACGACCTGTCCTGATTTGTCATAGACGCTTGCTAAAAAACTTTAATGAGCAAGTCTTCCTTCATGAACTAACCTCTGTAAAATGGTATAGAATTAGCTTGATCACCTCTTTCGAAGACGCTTGGGCCTTCTTTTTTAATATTTTCAGTGGTATTGTGAACACACACGGCCCTCATAAAGAAAATGAGAATTAAAAACAAGTTCAGCCCCTTCAACACTGATCTTGAAGAGTTACTCCACCTCAAGAATTGCATTTGGCGACAGGCTCGGCACACGCATACTCAGGCTGACTGGCTCTCGCAAATGAGAAATAAGTCCGAGGTGCTAAATGAGCTCCATAAACTTGACCCCCAAAAATATCTGGGTCAGATGGTTTAGACCCTTTCTTCTTTAAGGTTGTTGCCCCTATCATCGCCAAGCCTATCGATGACCTTTTTAACCTCTCCTTTCTGACCTTTTAGTCTCTCCTTTCTGGGGAGGTTCCCATTGCTTGGAAGGCAGCCACAGTTAATCCTTTATTTAAAGGGGAATATAATTAGAAGGTTAATGTTAAAGTAATTAGAAGGTTAATGTTAATGTAATTAGAAGGTTAATGTTAAAGTAATTAGAAGGTTAATGTTAATGTAATTAGAAGGTTAATGTTATTGTAATTAGAAGGTTAATGTTAAAGTAATTAGAAGGTTAATGTTAATGTAATTAGAAGGTTGATGTTAATGTAATTAGAAGGTTAATGAAATTAGAAGGTTAATGTTAAAGTAATTAGAAGGTTAATGTTAAAGTAATTAGAAGGTTAATGTTGAAGGTTAATGAAATTAGAAGGTTAATGTTACAGTAATTAGAAGGTTAATGTTAAAGTAATTAGAAGGTTAGTGCTGCCGCTTCTCTCTATTAACCCTTTATCTCTGTTCCTGTGTCTGATTTATGTTGAGTGATGCACACACACACACAGACACACACACACAGACACACACACACACAGACACACACACACACAGACACACACACACACAGACACACACACAGACACACACAGACACACACACAGACACACACAGACACACAGACACAGACACACACACAGACACACACACACAGACACACACACAGACACACACACACAGACACACACACAGACACACACACACAGACACACACAGACACACACACACAGACACACACACAGACACACACAGACACACACACACAGACACACACACACAGACACACACACAGACACACACAGACACACACACACAGACACACACACAGACACACACACAGACACAGAAAGGGAGCAGTGGGATAATGAGTGGGGATAATCAAGGTAAAATCACTAAACATAGTGACCTTCTACAGTGGCTGGCAGCTAGCTAAGTTAATTTCAATTAAGCTATGACTGTTTTAGGAGTATCTTATATCCTGCCACTGTCTTTCTCTTCTCCTCTCACAGAGCCTTATATAGACCGAGGGGAGCTGAAGTCTTTATGCCACAAGTTCTAAGGGACTGGAAGTGTAACTATGTATTTACAGACAGTCTCTCTCCCTCTCTCCCTCTCTCTCTCTCTCCCTCTCTCCCTCTCTCTCTCTCCCTGTGTGTGTGTGTGTGTGTTTAACTATGTATTTACAGACAGTGCTTCTCTCTAATTGAAGTCAATGACACAAAGCTGTGGAGCTCAAAACTGATCGTAGCCATGGAAACAGAGTTCTGATGATCATGTCTGTAGGAGAGACCAGAGTGGAACATCATAATTACACAGCCATTTGTAGAATACTCATTCTCTCTCCTTGACCTCCTCCTCCTCTCTCCTTCCCCCCCTCTCTCCTTCCCCTCATCCCCCTCTCTCCTTCCCCTCATCCTCCTCTCTGCTTCCTTTCCTCCTCTCTCCTTCCCCTCCTCCTCCTCTCTCCTTCCCCTCCTCCTCCTCTCTCCTTCCCCTCCTCCTCCTCTCTCCTTCCCCTCCTCCTCCTCTCTCCTTCCCCTCCTCCTCTTCTCTCCTCCTCTCCTCCTCTCTCCTTCCACTTGAACGGGAGCAGAGTAGAGGCTAACTAGCATCCCTCCAGATCTAAACAGGAGCAGAGTAGAGGCTAGCTAGCATCACTCCAGACCTGACCAGCCCTATGGAGCAGAATAGAGGCTAGCTAGCATCACTCCAGACCTGACCAGCCCTATGGAGCAGAATAGAGGCTAGCTAGCATCACTCCATACCTGACCAGCCCTATGGAGCAGAGTAGAGGCTAGCTAGCATCTACTCTGCTCCTATTCAGGTCTGGAGTGGCTCATGCACTACTTTGTCTGCGTCACAAATGGCACCATATTCCCTATTAGTGCACTACTTTAGACCATAGCTCAATGGCCCTGGTCAAAGGTAGTGCAGTATAGGGATTAGGGTGCCTTTTGGGAGGCAGACCTGAGCCGGAAGAGATCTGGCTGCTGTCTGTGGGGCTGCATGGTGAGAGGGCGGTGTGAAAATGCTAGCGGTGCCTTCGTAGCATCCGATTGGTGTCGCTCTGAGACCTGGCAGAAGTGGTTTCACTTGCTCTGGGCCATGGCTTTCTGACGGACATTTGGTAACGATACTTCAAGGGGGACGTGTCTGTGTTCACAAGGTCCCTGGTTCAGTATAGGAACAGCAGCTATAATGTTACGGAAGTACTCTTAAGTATTCGACCAGTCGTACGTGGTGTGATCATGGTTCCTGACTTCTAATAACTTTTCTCCTGAATGGAGGGTTCTATTTATTAGTGGCGTGCGTTAACCATTGGAAGAGTGCAATGGAGATTCCCTTCCCCGTGTTGCACTCTGAGTGACTCCTATGTTGTAACTTGTGAGGTTACTAATCCTCTTATTGAGTGTTGCTGGACTGACTGTGGTATTGGTACTGGTACTCAAGGGGTCCAGTTGTCCGATTTATTCTGAAATGTTATCCTACAAGAATATATGATTAGAGCATTTTACTAGTTGTCTTGTAGTGACTACTACACATGTTGCCATTTGTTTTGGAGGTGTACAAGTCATACCTCAATACAACACCTCAGTACTATCTTAGATGTGTTCTAAGATAATCCCCGTCTAGGGGCCTGTTCTGCTCTTCACTGTTCTCAAAGGGGAGTTTACAACTAGATTTTATTTATGCTCTGGCGGCCTCGTACGGTGTTGTCCGTAGTCTCAACCCCCCCCCCCCACCGGCCTAGATAAGGCTCATCATGGGTCTGGGCTACTATTCCCCCCCCCACCAGTGGGTGGTGTCGGTAACCGAGGCGCAAATGAAAGTTGGCCGCGTCAGTGGCCGCGTTATTATGAGAGTGGCTGTAACCTTTCAACCAAATCTGTTTGTGTTTCAACACGCTCAGTGGCTGTCGAGGTCTGACTGTCACCACCGCGTCCGCGTGTGGCAACCTCTTCAGTATCTGCAAACTGAGACGAGGATATCGGTCTGTGATATCGCAAAGTGTTTCACCAGTGGGAGTCAACGGGTCAGTTGCTGGACTGACGCCATTAGTGTCATTGTAAGGGGTGACAGTCCCCCACAAAGCGGAAGGTGTATCATCGGAAGCAGAGAATACCCTGTGCATCAATGTCTTTCTTGCTGAGACGGCCGCAGTGTTTGCGGAAGTGTCCGAAGGGCAAGAGAAGTTCATCTCAACTACCGTATTACACGAATGCAAGGAGGAGGGAAGTTGCTCATTCACATAGACAGCTGGCTCCAAATCATGAAAAGAATGGTCAACCAGATTGGCTGATGGAATGTGTCGAGATATCGTAATATCTCCTTGGATTGGATTCTGCCCCAAGAGGTTTCTAAACGTCTTTTTCCCAAGGGGTGTTTTCGACAGATGACTGCGTTGCAGCTAGCGTAAGAGGGAGACAGTGTGGTCAGTGGAGAAGGCACTGTGGCCTGTGATCATACCTGGTTGGTTTTCCAATCCATCAATCCATCAAGTCTGCTCCAAGTACAGGGGTACAGTTTCGAGGCTGGTAACATACACAGGGTGAACGAGCGATACGTCCTTGAAGTGTAGTTTCAGAATCACTCTCAATGTGAGAGGTGAGGTAGTCTGAGTGACCTCTTGAAGTGTGGTGTCGCATCGTTCCACTTTTAACCAATGTTTAGACTTTAAATCGGCCAAATCGGTGTCGAAATATACCGAGTTCAAATTGTTATGAAAACTTGAAATTGGCCCTAATTAATCGGCCATTCCGATTTAATCGGTCGACCTCTAGTCAGAACCCGTAGCGTTCGGGTAGCCACCCAACGCGTCCTCTCTGCCAGCTAGGAACGTCTCAGTATCGTTTGGCTGACCTGGAACGGGGTCAAAGGTGGGGAAATTCCGCGTCAAGCGGGTGGAGAGGGTTGGCTTCATCCTGTGGGGGAAAATGGGGACGAAAGGCCAAAACGAGAAGCCGAGCTTTGGCTTTGTTGGCCAAGAGGCGCCATATTACTCAGTGCCGAATGGCAGAGAGGAGAAGACTGAGGGACACATGATGGAGGCAATGTCTGAAACCTATCGTCTTTACTCCTGTGAGTACAGGGCTCCGGTTGCTTGGATTGGTAGTCACGCTGTAGAACGTGACCATTCTGGACTTCCTCTAGATGGTACCTCTAGATGGTACCTAAGGGTGGTATTCTGCTGCATTGCATAGTCCACTTGAGCGCTTAGAGTACTGATTTTGGACATGTGAGTGTCGCACTTGCTCCTTTCGGTCTCAAACGTATCTGTCATGGTTTGCAGATAGAGGTCTTGAGTACAGAGCGAGAGATTCAGTGATGAGATTTCCTCCGCTTGCTTAGAAATCAATATTTCCATCTTCATCGCCTGAGTTCTCTCATCATTCATTTGGTCAGCGACTTCAATGAGTTCTGCTGATTTTTCATCCAACTTTTGATTTCATTAACTGATGGTCTTTGGCCTGCAGCGTTTTGAGTAGAACCGTGTTACTCTGAGTAACGTTCAACAGAACTGCATGTTATCAAGTTGAGCGCTCCTGTTTGTAGATAACTCTTCAGATTGATCTAGTTTGGCGTGGACATCATCGTATTTAGTTTTGGCTAAATCGAGTTGTACCTGGAGACAACGATTTTGTTGAAGAGTTTGTGCTCGTTCATCGTCATAAGTCATTCCTATCTCCAACTTTTAGATTCCTCGCACGGGGCTCCAAATATGTTGTGTCTTTGGCTATGCCGGATTAAGTGATAAGACATGCTATTCTATAAAATCCTTTCTCTGTAATTAATATTACCTGATTGAGCTAATCATGTAAATGTAATTAACTAGAACGTCGGGGCACCACAAAATAATATTTATAGAGCTGGTATTTTCCGAATAAACTCTTAAAGACCTAGTAATAGTTTACAGTCAATATTAATCGTCACCTTATTTCAGTCTCATCTGAAAGTTGTAAATTCTTGGTTATCTTCACAAACTCTGGCTAACAAGTTGAATCAGCAATACAAAATTGGGTTTAATTATTTATTTACTAAATACCTAACTAATCACACAGAATTACATATACACAGAATGAATCATACCTTGATTACAAATTATGTCATAAAGGAAAATGTCCCTAGCAGACGGAACAGTAATAACGGCTGGTTACACAAAGGAAAGTGGGTTGGGTTTGAGTGAAAGAGCGGGAAGACTGAGGAACAAAGGGGAGACGCTGTGCTATGGTAAATACAGTATCTTATGCATTCTAAATTACCGCCCATTTGGAAAAGGAAAATGCAATAAATATTTACTCTGAGCTGCGCTTCAATAGGTTGGTGGTAGATGGATGGCCGTGTTACCCAACAGAGTCCTTTGAAGAGTGTCTCTGGTGGTGAACGGGAAACGTTGTTGTCGTTGGGTGGTAGACGGAATACTCTGGGTGTCCTTTCCTAGCCCATGTTTACAGCTGCTGTTGCTAACATAACGGCTAGGTTGTCTCACTTCTTTAGTGAATAAGAGTTCAAAGTTCATACCATTCACAACCAAAGCTCCCAAGGTTGGCTTCGTTCTGTAGTTGACATGTTAGTCTTTTTAACGTATGGACCATCGTCCTCACATTCTCGGAACAGGAGGTTACATTGTTGTCAAAGCTTCATAAGGAAGGAAGGGAGAGGAGGGCGTGTTTCATTGGTTATAAATAAATCTCTTCACAGGGCCACTGAGTCGGGCCTAATTCACTCATGAAAACCCAATTTTCACATTTTAGAAGCTAAAATCACATTTCATCCCATCACAAATAATTTCCTATTCAAACATTTAAATTGCACAACAATTCCATGTGAATCTGATAACTATAATGTGTAGACGTTCCACTATACAGTTTATGTCATCCTATCATTGATGAGAATGTCTCAGGTGACAACCGAACTGACATCATATTCATTAAGTATCAACGCATATTTTCAACTCGTTGGATTCATTTCCCCCCACCTTCTGATGTTCACAGAATCTCTATGTTAACCAGGGTATTTTCAATAGTCACATCAGTAGGGTAGAGAGAGAGGGGGAGAGGCATTTATGGGGGGAAGAGGCATTTATGACTGCCATAAACCTACCCCCAGGCCAGCGTCATGACAGGGGTATGGAGAGAGAGAGAGAGGTGTAGGGAGCGAGAGGAGAGGAGTATGGAGAGAGAGAGTGAAGAGGGGTATGGGGAGAGAGGAGTAGGGAGAGAGAGAGGAGAGGGGTAGGGAGAAAGAGAGAGGAGAGGGGTAGGGAGAGAGAGAGGTGTCCATATTGTATGACTGTAGTTTGACATTTGGGAATGGGTTATTATTTTCAGTTGTTACTCATGAAACAGATGAGCTGTCAACCTTACTGTGTGTGCGCGCGTGCATGGTGTGTGTGTGTGTACCACGAGCATCCAGTGTGGGAGCAGTCTCGGCTATCACACGCTGTATAACAAGGTACAACGATGCTTCATCACAATCACTGTGACATCTTAGATTTGCCTTTTATCAAAACATGTACGTGGGTGGGTGTGTGTGTGTGTGTGTGTGTGTGTGTGTGTGTATAGACAGCTGGGGGAAACTGTTTGACATGAGCAAATAGTCTGAGTAGAGAAGGAGTGGAGGAAGAGGGATGAGGGGGCAGAGTAGCATCCATTACCCCAGTACGAAGCTGAGAGAGGAGGAAGAGGGAGGAGGGGGCTGAGTAGCATCCATTACCCCAGTACGAAGCTGAGAGAGGAGAGGAAAGGAAGAGGGAGGAGGGGGCTGAGTAGCATCCATTACCCCAGTACGAAGCTGAGAGAGGAGGACGAGGGAGGAGGGGGCTGAGTAGCATCCATTACCCCAGTACGAAGCTGAGAGAGGAGAGGAAAGGAAGAGGGATGAGGGGGCAGAGTAGCATCCATTACCCCAGTACGAAGCTGAGAGAGGAGGAAGAGGGAGG
This sequence comes from Oncorhynchus kisutch, assembly GCF_002021735.2. NCBI lineage: Eukaryota > Metazoa > Chordata > Actinopteri > Salmoniformes > Salmonidae > Oncorhynchus > Oncorhynchus kisutch. The sequence continues at coordinate 40,957,287 of NC_034200.2, read as the reverse complement.
AGGGGACAGAGTAGCATCCATTACCCCAGTACGAAGCTGAGAGAGGAGCAAGAGGGAGGAGGGGGCAGAGTAGCATCCATTACCCCAGTACGAAGCTGAGAGAGGAGGAAGAGGGAGGAGGGGACAGAGTAGCATCCATTACCCCAGGACGAAGCTGAGAGAGGAGCAAGAGGGAGGAGGGGGCAGAGTAGCATCCATTACCCCAGTACGAAGCTGAGAGAGGAGAAAGAGAGAGGAGGGGGAAGAGTAGCATCCATTACCCCAGTACGAAGCTGAGAGAGGAGAAAGAGGGAGGAGGGGGCAGAGTAGCATCCATTACCCCAGTACGAAGCTGAGAGAGGAGGAATAGGGAGGAGGGGGCTGAGTAGCATCCATTACCCCAGTACGAAGCTGGCATAAATCATAGATCATCTGCAGGCATAGATCATCTGCAAAGAGTAGGCATTTAACCTCTGAATTGTGGAGCCTAACTCCAGGGGCTGAGGATTTCTCTAAAATAGTGGCCAATTTGTTGATGTAAATATTGAAGAGTGGAGGACTCAGATTGCAACTCTGGCGAAGGCCCCGCCCCTGTTTAAAGAACTCTGTTATTTTCTTGCCAAGTTGATAAAGCAAGAGTACATTTTGGTATTATTTTAGAACTCATAGCATTTATAATACTACAGAAAACCTTCCCCAGGTTACTGTTCACACTAATGTCTCTGTAATTGTTAGGGTCAAATTTGTCTCCATTCTTAAAGATTGGGGTTTATGAGTCCTTTTAATAGTTTAATAGATTTAATAGAGTCGATTGAGAGAGTCGATTGAGAGAGTCGAGTGAGAGAGTCGATTGAGATTTTGCGCTAGTGAGTTTTTTTAATTTGAGGGCCTGAAGTTTCTAATAGAGCTCCTGGTCAGTAATTGGGGCGGCAGGGTAGCCTAGTGGTTAGAGCGTTGGACTAGTAACCGGAAGGTTGCAAGTTCAAACCCCCGAGCTGACAAGGTACAAATCTGTCATTCTGCCCCTGTTTAGAGCACATATCGTTCTGCCCCTGAATAGCCATTGTTCCTAGGCTGTCATTGAAAATAAGAATTTGTTCTTAACTGACTTGCCAGGTTAAATAAAGGTAAAAAAAAATAATTGGGGAGTCCAATGGATTTTGATTGTCATTTATAGCTCTTTCTAATTCATTCCACTTCTCATGAATTTGCCGTTGTTCTGCGTTAGTGTCAATTTGTGTTTTAAAATGGGTTGTGTTTAAAAGTGGGTTGTCAATATGTCACCATTTTGTATTGATAATTCCTCGTTTAGATTCTTTTTTTCTCCAATTTTGCCAGAAGTTGTTTGTGTTTATGGACTTCTCAATTAGTGTCAGCTGCTTGCTGTTGTACTGTGCTTTTTTCATTTATAGAGTTTTAAAGTCTCACAGTAATTCACCATTATTTGGGTCTCTGTGGTAGAATACGTTTTTTTAAAATAATTTTACAATCTGCATCAAACCAGTTGTCATCTGTGGTCTGATGTTGTACAGCTGACTGGGCTGTGAATGTCTGGTGTTGTACAGCTGACTGGGCTGTGAATGTCTGGTGTTGTACAGCTGACTGGGCTGTGAATGTCTGTTGTACAGCTGACTGGGCTGTGAATGTCTGGTGTTGTACAGCTGACTGGGCTGTGAATGTCTGTTGTACAGCTGACTGGGCTGTGAATGTCTGGTGTTGTACAGCTGACTGGGCTGTGAATGTCTGTTGTACAGCTGACTGGGCTGTGAATGTCTGGTGTTGTACAGCTTACTGGGCTGTGAATGTCTGTTGTACAGCTGACTGGGCTGTGAATGTCTGGTGTTGTACAGCTGACTGGGCTGTGAATGTCTGATGTTGTACAGCTGACTGGGCTGTGAATGTCTGGTTGTTTCCATGTCTGTTCTATTGAGGAACAACATAACGTGTCTGTGATCAGACAGAGGTGTTAGTGGCTTGACAGTGAATGAGCTGAGAGAGAAAGGGTCCATGTCTGTGATCATATTCTGAGGGGGGGATATACTGCACAAAGGAACACATATTTTTCTGTCAGTACAAGTTATTTTTTCAGTTATAACTAAATATGATATTTTAGTTTGGATTTGTATCAGTCCTCCAGAGTCTGCCTCTACTGACAGAGCTGTGTTTCTGTGATGGACAATGCACAATGACCTCTCTGTACCCTGTGGGACAGTGATGGCACAGTAACCTCTCTGTAGCCAATGGGACAGTGATGGCACAATGACCTCTCTGTAGCCTGTGGGACAGTGATGGCACAATGACCTCTCTGTAGCCTGTGGGACAGTGATGGCACAATGACCTCTCTGTAGCCTGTGGGACAGTGATGGCACAGTGACCTCTCTGTAGCCTGTGGGACAGTGATGGCACAATGACCTCTCTGTAGCCTGTGGGACAGTGATGGCACAGTGACCTCTCTGTAGCCTGTGGGACAGTGATGGCACAATGACCTCTCTGTAGCCTGTTGGACAGTGATGGCACAATGACCTCTCTGTAGCCTGTGGGACAGTGATGGCACAGTGACCTCTCTGTAGCCAATGGGACAGTGATGGCACAATGACCTCTCTGTAGCCTGTGGGACAGTGATGGCACAGTGACCTCTGTAGCCTGTGGGACAGTGAGTGACAACATCTGCTTTACACCATGTCTCCTGCAGAATGATGACCTCTCTGTAGCCTGTGTAACAGTGATGGCAGATTGACCTCTCTGTAGCCTGTGGGACAGTGACCTCTCTGTAGCCTGTGGGACAGTGAGTGACAACGTCAGCTTTACACCATGTCTCGTGCAGAATGATGACCTCTCTGTAGCCTGTGGGACAGTGATGGCACAGTGACCTCTGTAGCCTGTGGGACAGTGAGTGACAACGTCTGCTTTACACCATGTCTCCTGCAGAATGATGACGTCAACATCTTTAAGATGTGTGTTGAACTGCAGCGTTAATCTCTTCAGTCTGAAGGTTGATGAGTTTAGGCCCTGAATGTTCCACATGCTGACTGATAGGTTGATGAGTTTAGGCCCTGAATGTTCCACATGCTGACTGATAGGTTGATGAGTTTAGGCCCTGAATGTTCCACATGCTAACTGATAGGTTGATGAGTTTAGGCCCTGAATGTTCCACATGCTAACTGATAGGTTGATGAGTTTAGGCCCTGAATGTTCCACATGCTGACTGATAGTGATTTAATGTTGCAGAAAGAAAGAATAGCAGTCAGAAATACAGTAACTACTAACTAATAAGTAGAGAGATAAACAGGATAACAGCTAACAACAACAACATCTGTTATATACACTACCGTTCAAAAGTTTGGGGTCACTTTGAAAGAAAAGCACATTTTTTGTCCATTAAAATAACATCAAATTGATCAGAAATACAGTGTAGACATCGTTAATGTTGTAAATGACTGTTGTAGCTGGAAACGGCAGATTTTTTATGGGAATATCTACATAGGCGTACAGAGGCCCATTATCAGCAACCATCACTCCTGTGTTCCAGTGGCATGTTGTGTTAGCTAATCCAAGTTTATAATTTTAAAAGGCTAATTGATTATTACAAAACCCTTTTGCAATTTTGTCAGCACAGCCAAATACTGCTGTTCTGGTTAAAGAAGCAATACAACTGTCATTCTTTACACTAGTTGAGTATCTGGAGCATCAGCATTTGAGGGTTCGATTACAGGCTCAAAATGGCCAGAAACAAAGACCTTTCTTCTGAAACTCGTCAGTCTATTCTTGTTCTGAGAAATGAAGGCTATTCCATGCGAGAAATGGCCAAGAAACTGAGGATCTCGTACAACGTTGTGTACTACTCCCTTCACAGAACAGCACAAACGGGCTCTAACCAGAATAGAAAGAGGAGTGGGAGGCCCCGGTGCACAACTGAGCAAGAGGACAAGTACATTAGTGTTTAGTTTGAGAAACAGATGCCTCACAAGTCCTCAACTGGCAGCTTCATTAAATAGTACCCGTAAAACACCAGCCTCAATGCCAACAGTGAAGAGGCGACTCCGGGATACTCACTCAGTTTTGTGTTGGATGGTATTTCCAGGTTTCTTTTGCAGGTTTTGGTTTGTCTTACAAAGCCCTACTGCCTCTTCTCTGGCTCTCTCGATCAGGACAGAATGCTATGGTAGGTGGGTGGGGCTATATCCTGCCTGGTTAGCCCTGTCCGGGGGTATCGTCAGACTGGGTCACAGTGTCCCTCAACCCCCCCCCCCCTGTCTCAGACTCCAGTACCTATGCTGCAATATGTGCCGGGTGGCTAGGGTCAGTCTGTCCTATCTGGTGTAATTCTCCCATCTTATCTGGTGTCCCGTGTGAACATAAGTATTCTCTCTCTCTCTCCTCTTTCTCTTCTCTTCACTCTCATTGGCATGCTGACTACAGAAATGCCCATTTGAGCTGTTGCCAGGGAATGTAATGTTAATTTCTCTACCATAAGCCGCCTTCAATGTCATTTTAGAGAATTGTGTTCTGCGGACTCACACCCGCAGAACACGTGAAACCACACCAGCCCAGGACCTCCCCATCCAGCTTCTTCACCTGTGGGATCGTATGAGACCAGCCACCGGGACAGCTGATCAAACTGTGGGTTTGCAAGACCCAAGAACTTCTTCTCAAACTGTCAGAAACAGTCTCAGGGAAGCTCATCTGCGTGCTCATCGTCCTCAACTGGGGTCGTGACCTGACTGCAATTCGACGTCGTAACAGACTTCAGTGGGGAAATGCTCACCTTTGATGGCCCCTGGCAACCTGGATAAGTATGCTCTTCACGGATGAATCCCGGTATCAGCCGGGCAGATGGCATACAGCGTAAGAATACGCTACGGACAAGTCTGTACACAATTCCTGGAAGCTGAAAATGTCCCAGTTCCTCCATGGCCTGTATACTTAACAGACGTGTCACCCATTGAGCATCGTTGTGTATGACAGCGTGTTCCAGCCATTGAAGAGGAGTGGGACAACATTTCACAGGCCACAACCAACAGCCTGATTAACTCTATGCAAAGGAGATGTGTCACGCTGCATGAGGCAAATTATGGTCACACCAGATACTGACTGGTATCTGTGACCAACAGATGCATATCTGTACTCCCATGTGAAATCCATAAATTAGGGCCTAATGAATTTATTCAAATTGACAAATGGAAACTGTAACTCAGTAAAATATTTGAAAATATTGTTCCATCTATATTTCTGTTCAGTGTAATAAAAACATGTACGCTGAATAGTCAATGAGTATTCAACCCCTTCGTTGTGGAAAACAAGCCTAGTTCAGGAGTAAACAAATGCTTAACAAGTAATAATTTGTATAGAAAGTTTCCAACACGCTTCTTGTGTATAATGACTCCTCATCTCTGTACCCCACACATACAATTATCTGGAAGGTCCCTCAGTCCAGCAGTGAATTTCAAACACAGATTCAACCACAAAGACCAGGGAGGTTTTCCAATGCCTCGTAAAAAGGGCACCTATTTGTGAATGGGTAAAAACATGTATTTTTTTAAAGCAGACATTGAATATCCCTTTGAGGCTAAGTTATTAATTACTTTGGATGGTGTGTCACCCAGTCACTACAAAGATACAGGCGTCCTTCCTAACTCAGTTGCCGGAGCAGAAGGAAACAGCTCAGATATTTCACCATGAGGCCAATGGTGACTTTAAAACAGCTACAAGGTTGAAAGGCTGTGATAGGAGAAGACTGAGGATGGATCAACAATAGTGTAGTTACACCACAATAGTAACCAATAGTAACCTGGTTGACAGAGTGAAAACAAGGCACTAATGTAGTACTGCAAAAAATGTGGCTAAGCAATTCACATTTTGTTCTGTTTGGGGCAAATCCAAGCTTTTTGTTTGGGGCAAATCCAAGCTTTTTCCACATTTTGTTACGTTACAGCCTAATTCTAAAATTGATTAAATCTACATACAATACCCCATAACGGCAAAGTGAAAACAGGTTTAGACATTTTTGCAAATGTATTAAAAACAAAAATACCTTATTTACATATGTATTCAGACCCTTTGCTATGAGATTTGAAATTAAGTTCAGGTGCATCCAGTTTCCATTGATCATCCTTGAGATGTTTCTACAAGTTGATTGGATTTGGAAAGGCACACACCTGTCTATATAAGGTCCCACAGTTGACATTGCATGTCAGAGCAAAAACCAAGCCATGAGGTCGAAGGAATGGTCCGTAGAGCTCCGAGACAGGATTGTGTCGAGGCACAGATCTGGGGAAGGGTACAAAAAAATGGCTACAGCATTGAAGGTCCCCAAGAACAGTGGCCTCCATCATTTGTAAATGGAAGAAGTTTGGAACCACCAAGACTCTTCCTAGAGCTGGTCACCCTGTCAAACTGAGCAGAGAAGGGCCTTGGTCAGGAAGGTGACCAAGAACCCGATGGTCACTCTGACAGAGCTCTAGAGTTCCTCTGTGGAGATGGGAGAACGTTCCAGAAGGACAATCATCTCTGCAGCACTCCACCAATCAGGCCTTTACGGTAGAGAGGCCAGACAGAAGTCACTTCTCAGTAAAAGGCACATGGCAGCCTGCTTGGAGTTTGGGGCGAAGGTTCACCTTCCAACAGGACAGCGATCCTAAGCACACAGCCAAGACAATGCAGAAGTTGCTTCGGGACAAGTCTGAATCCTTGAGTGGCCCAGCCAGAGCTCGGACTTGAACCCCGATCAAACATCTCTGGATAGACCTGAAAATAGCTGTGTAGTGACGCTCCCCATCCAACCTGACAGAGCTTGAGAGGTTCTGTAGAGAAGAATGGGTTAAACTCCACAAATACAGGTGTGCCAAGCTTGTAGCGTCATACCCAAGAAGACTCGAGGCTGTAAATGCTGCCAAAGGTGCTTCAACAAAGTACTGAGTAAAGGGTCTGAATACTTATGTAAATGTGATATGTCAGTATAAAAAAAGAAAACGTTTTCGCTTTGTCATTATAGGGTATTGTGATGTCATTATGGTGTATTGTGATGTCATTATGGTGTATTGTGATGTCATTATGGGGTATTGTGATGTCATTATGGTGTATTGTGTGTAGATTGATGAGGTAAAAAAACTATGTAATCCATTTTAGAATAATGCTGTAAAGTATCAAGATATGGAAAAAGTCAAGGGGCCTGAATACTTTCCGAATGCACTCTAGTGGTAGCTGTGAGATGAATTCACATTTCAGCAGAACATTAACCTAAAACACAAGGCCAAATCTACACTGTAGAGTTGCTTACCAAGAAGACAGTGAAGAAGACAGTGGTAGAGTTACAGTTTTGACTTAAATCTGCTTGAAAATCTATGGCAAGACCTGAAAATGGTTGTCTAGCAATGATCAACAACCAACTTGACAGAGGTTGAAGAATTAAAAAAAAAATTATGGGAAAATATTGCACAATCAACGTGTGGAAAGCTCTTAGAGACTTACCTAGATAAATCTGTAAATTGCTGCCAAAGGTGCTTCTACAAAGTATTGACTGAGGGTTGTGAATAGTTAAGTAAATTAGATATTTCTGTACTTGAAGCACGGGAATGGCAACATCATGTTGTGATGGTGCTTTACTGCAGGAGGGACTGGTGCACTTCACAAAATAGATGGCTTCATGAGAAGGAAAATTATGTGGATATATTGAAGCAACATCTCAAGACATCAGTCAGGAAGTTAAAGCTTTGGCCGCAAATGGGTCTTCCAAATGGACAATGATCCCAAGCATACTTCCAAAGTTGTGGCAAACTGGCTTAAGGACAACAAAGTCAAGGTATTGGAGTGGCCATCCCAAAGCCCTGACCTCAATCCCATAGAAAATGTGTGGGCAGGACTGAAAAAGCGTGTGCGAGCAAGGAGGCCTACAAACCTGACTCAGTTACACCACCTATGTCAGGAGGAATGGGCCAAAATTCACCCAACTTATTGTGGGAAGCTTGTGAAAGGCTACCCAAAACGTTTGACCCAAGTTAAACAATGTAAAGGCAACGCTACCAAATACTAACTGAGTGTATTTAAACTTCTGACCCAGTGGGAATGTGATGAAATAAATAAAATCTGAAATAAATCATTCTCTCTACTATTATTCTGACATTTCACATTCTTAAAATTGAGTGGTGATCCTAACTGACCTAAGACAGGGAATTTAAACTAGGAATAAATGTCAGGAATTGTGAAAAACTGAGTTTAAATGTATTTGGCTGAGGTGTATGTAAACTTCCCACTTCAACTGTATTTATGGTATAGAATGTATCAACGTCAGCAGTTGAAACAGATAAATTGCATAATTTCAAATTTTTCATAAAATTACTGTAAATAACTGTACATTAATATTTACAGCCACACAACTGATGTATAAACTGTGGAAGACGTGTTCTATCTGTAGGTAATGAACTGGAAGACGTGTTCTATCTGGAGTTAATAAACTGGAAGACGTGTTCTATCTGGAGTTAATAAACTGGAAGACGTGTTCTATCTGGAGTTAATAAACTGTGGAAGACGTGTTCTATCTGGAGTTAATAAACTGGAAGACGTGTTCTATCTGGAGTTAATAAACTGGAAGACGTGTTCTATCTGTAGTTAATAAACTGGAAGACGTGTTCTATCTGGAGGTAATAAACTGGAAGACGTGTTCTATCTGTAGGTAATAAACTGTGGAAGACGTGTTCTATCTGGAGTTAATAAACTGGAAGACATGTTCTATCTGGAGTTAATAAACTGGAAGACGTGTTCTATCTGTAGGTAATAAACTGGAAGACGTGTTCTATCTGGAGTTAATAAACTGGAAGACGTGTTCTATCTGTAGGTAATAAACTGGAAGACGTGTTCTATCTGGAGTTAATAAACTGGAAGACGTGTTCTATCTGTAGGTAATGAACTGGAAGACGTGTTCTATCTGGAGTTAATAAACTGGAAGACGTGTTCTATCTGGAGTTAATAAACTGTGGAAGACGTGTTCTATCTGTAGGTAATAAACTGTGGAAGACGTGTTCTATCTGTAGGTAATGAACTGGAAGACGTGTTCTATCTGGAGTTAATAAACTGGAAGACGTGTTCTATCTGGAGTTAATAAACTGGAAGACGTGTTCTATCTGGAGTTAATAAACTGGAAGACGTGTTCTATCTGGAGTTAATAAACTGGAAGACGTGTTCTATCTGGAGTTAATAAACTGGAAGACGTGTTCTATCTGGAGTTAATAAACTGGAAGACGTGTTCTATCTGGAGTTAATAAACTGGAAGACGTGTTCTATCTGTAGGTAATAAACTGGAAGACGTGTTCTATCTGGAGTTAATAAACTGGAAGACGTGTTCTATCTGGAGGTAATAAACTGGAAGACGTGTTCTATCTGGAGGTAATAAACTGGAAGACGTGTTCTATCTGGAGTTAATAAACTGGAAGACGTGTTCTATCTGGAGGTAATAAACTGGAAGACGTGTTCTATCTGGAGGTAATAAACTGGAAGACGTGTTCTATCTGGAGTTAATAAACTGTGGAAGACGTGTTCTATCTGGAGTTAATAAACTGTGGAAACTGTGGAACACTATGCAGTGTTACAGCCAAGCTTTACATTATGCAGTGTTACAGCCTTATATTATGCAGTGTTACAGCTTTACACTATGCAGTGTTACAGCTTTATATTATGCAGTGTTACAGCTTTACACTATGCAGTGTTACAGCTTTACACTATGCAGTGTTACAGCCTTATATTATGCAGTGTTACAGCTTTACACTATGCAGTGTTACAGCTTTACACTATGCAGTGTTACAGCCTTATATTATGCAGTGTTACAGCTTTACACTATGCAGTGTTACAGCCTTATATTATGCAGTGTTACAGCTTTACACTATGCAGTGTTACAGCCTTATATTATGCAGTGTTACAGCTTTACACTATGCAGTGTTACAGCTTTACACTATGCAGTGTTACAGCCTTATATTATGCAGTGTTACAGCTTTACACTATGCAGTGTTACAGCCTTATATTATGCAGTGTTACAGCTTTACACTATGCAGTGTTACAGCCTTATATTATGCAGTGTTACAGCTTTACACTATGCAGTGTTACAGCCTTATATTATGCAGTGTTACAGCTTTACACTATGCAGTGTTACAGCCTTATATTATGCAGTGTTACAGCTTTACACTATGCAGTGTTACAGCCTTATATTATGCAGTGTTACAGCCTTATATTATGCAGTGTTACAGCCTTATATTATGCAGTGTTACAGCTTTACACTATGCAGTGTTACAGCCTTATATTATGCAGTGTTACAGCTTTACACTATGCAGTGTTACAGCCTTATATTATGCAGTGTTACAGCTTTACACTATGCAGTGTTACAGCCTTATATTATGCAGTGTTACAGCTTTATATTATGCAGTGTTACAGCCTTATATTATGCAGTGTTACAGCTTTACACTATGCAGTGTTACAGCCTTATATTATGCAGTGTTACAGCTTTACATTATGCAGTGTTACAGCTTTACACTATGCAGTGTTACAGCTTTACATTATGCAGTGTTACAGCCTTATATTATGCAGTGTTACAGCTTTACACTATGCAGTGTTACAGCCTTATATTATGCAGTGTTACAGCTTTACACTATGCAGTGTTACAGCTTTACATTATGCAGTGTTACAGCCTTATATTATGCAGTGTTACAGCTTTACACTATGCAGTGTTACAGCTTTATATTATGCAGTGTTACAGCCAAGCTTTACATATCCTTACATACTGAGTGTTTCCACTTCATGACCTTTCTCTGGGTACTATTGAACAAAACCAGACCAGTTCAGACCAGTCCTGACCAGTGTTGGTGTTTGGTACAGGTAAACCTATTGATATAGCAGCTAAGAGAAACATTTAAACATTTAACATGCTTTAATTTGATCAATAACATACAAGTGTTTTCATATGACCTTTCTCTGACTACTATTTTCTAAACCAGACCAGACCTCCTGATAACTCTCCAGTCTGTCTGGGTCCATTCAACTCTCCAGTCTGTCCGGGTCCATTCAACTCTCCAGTCTGTCCGGGTCCATTCAACTCTCCAGTCTGTCCGGGTCCATTCAACTCTCCAGTCTGTCCGGGTCCATTCAACTCTCCAGTCTGTCCGGGTCCATTCAACTCTCCAGTCTGTCCGGGTCCATTCAACTCTCCAGTCTGTCCGGGTCCATTCAACTCTCCAGTCTGTCCGGGTCCATTCAACTCTCCAGTCTGTCCGGGTCCATTCAACTCTCCAGTCTGTCCGGGTCCATTCAACTCTCCAGTCTGTCCGGGTCCATTCAACTCTCCAGTCTGTCCGGGTCCATTCAACTCTCCAGTCTGTCCGGGTCCATTCAACTCTCCAGTCTGTCCGGGTCCATTCAACTCTCCAGTCTGTCCGGGTCCATTCAACTCTCCAGTCTGTCCGGGTCCATTCAACTCTCCAGTCTGTCCGGGTCCATTCAACTCTCCAGTCTGTCCGGGTCCATTCAACTCTCCAGTCTGTCCGGGTCCATTCAACTCTCCAGTCTGTCCGGGTCCATTCAACTCTCCAGTCTGTCCGGGTCCATTCAACTCTCCAGTCTGTCCGGGTCCATTCAACTCTCCAGTCTGTCCGGGTCCATTCAACTCTCCAGTCTGTCCGGGTCCATTCAACTCTCCAGTCTGTCCGGGTCCATTCAACTCTCCAGTCTGTCTGGGTCCATTCAACTGAAGGCACAGTTCATTTAACCTACAGATACACAGACCAGTTGTAGAACCATGACTGACACACAGGCACTCTACTTTAACAACACAACCAAACCTCCCTCTTATATAACAACAACACCCTCTCATCTAAAGAGAACAGAGAGACTGCAGATAAAGGACCAGAACGCTCTTCTCCTCTCCAGACAGTCAATGTGTTCCATCGTAGACCACTGGCTGCTCAACACTCAGATGATACAACACCTTCTTAGAGATGAACCTACACCACAGATGACAGGATAGAGAGGAGACAGAAAGGGGTGAGGGGGGAAAGAGAGGAGACAGAACGGGGTGAGGGCAGGATAGAGAGGAGACAGAACGGGGTGAGGGGGGATAGAGAGGAGACAGAACGGGGTGAGGGGGGAAAGAGAGGAGACAGAACGGGGTGAGGGGGGATAGAGAGAAGACAGAACGGGGTGAGGGGGGATAGAGAGGAGACAGAACGGGGTGAGGGGGGATAGAGAGGAGACAGAACGGGGTGGGGGGGGGTAGAGAGGAGACAGAATGGGGTGTGGGGGGATAGAGAGGAGACAGAACGGGGTGAGGGAGGATAGAGAGGAGACAACGCAGGGTGAGGGGGGATAGAGAGGAGACAGAACGGGGTGAGGGGGGATAGAGAGGGGACAACGCAGGGTGAGGGGGGATAGAGAGGAGACAGAACGGGGTGAGGGGGGATAGACAGGAGACAGAACGGGGTGAGGGGGGATAGAGAGGAGACAGAACGGGGTGAGGGGGGATAGAGAGGAGACAGAACGGGGTGAGGGGGGATAGAGAGGAGACAGAACGGTGTGAGGGGGGATAGAGAGGAGACAGAACGGGGTGAGGGGGGATAGAGAGGAGACAGAACGGGGTGAGGGGGGATAGAGAGGAGACAGAACGGGGTGAGGGGGGATAGAGAGGAGACAGAACGGGGTGAAGGGCAGGATAGAGAGGAGACAGAACGGAGTGAGGGGGGATAGAGAGGAGACAGAACGGGGTGGGGGGGATAGAGAGGAGACAGAACGGAGTGAGGGGGGATAGACAGGAGACAGAACGGGGTGTGGGGGGATAGAGAGGAGACAGAACGGAGTGAGGGGGGATAGAGAGGAGACAGAACGGGGTGAGGGGGGATAGAGAGGAGACAGAACGGGGTGAGGGGGGATAGAGAGGAGACAGAACGGAGTGAGGGGGGATAGAGAGGAGACAGAACGGGGTGAGGGGGGATAGACAGGAGACAGAACGGGGTGAGGGGGGATAGAGAGGAGACAGAACAGGGTGAGGGGGGATAGAGAGGAGACAGAATGGGGTGAGGGGGGATAGAGAGGAGACAGAACGGGGTGACGGGGGGTAGAGAGGAGACAGAACGGGGTGAGGGGGGGTAGAGAGGAGACAGAACAGGGTGAGGGCAGGATAGAACATACAGACTGTTACATCCACCATGTTATAGATGTGTGTACCTGGAGAAGGAGTTATAGACCTGTGTGTGTATAGATGTGTGTACCTGGAGAAGGAGTTGTCAAAGATGAGTGTGTATTCTCCAGTGTTCCTGACTATCAGCTCTCCTGTCATGGTCTCTTTGTGGGATTGACAACGAGTCAGAGGGATCAGTACCTGGAATAGAGAGAGACAGGACAGAATACCTTAACCCTAAACTGTAGAACAGATGATTAAACCTATAATAACACATTATTAACCCTATACATTAGAACACATTATTTTAAACACTAATAACTGACCTACTCCAGCAGTGTGTGTTAAATATACCTTAGCCTCCTCCAGAGGTGTGTGTGTGTCCTCTCTGTACAGCACACTAAATGAGATGCTCTTGGGTTGTGAGGTGAACAGCCAGTGTATGGTAGCACCAAGGGTAGACCCAGTAATGGGGATGGAGCTGTAACAACCAGACCTGATGAACAGCTCCCTCAGACCATCACCAAATACACTGATCTCCTCCACACTGAACGGAACACGCAACCTGGAGAGGAGGACACACATTAATAACAAAACACCACCGTCAGAATCCCAGCCAGATTAACAGCCAGTACATGCAGTCAGAATCCCAGCCAGATTAACAGCCAGTACATGCAGCCAGATTAACAGCCAGTACATGCAGTCAGAATCCCAGCCAGATTAACAGCCAGTACATGCAGTCAGAATCCCAGCCAGATTAACAGCCAGTACATGCAGTCAGATTCCTAGCCAGATTAACAGCCAGTACATGCAGTCAGAATCCCAGCCAGATTAACAGCCAGTACATGCAGTCAGAATCCCAGCCAGATTAACAGCCAGTACATGCAGTCAGAATCCCAGCCAGTACATACAGTCAGAATCCCAGCCAGATTAACAGCCAGTACATGCAGTCAGAATCCCAGCCAGATTAACAGCCAGTACATGCAGTCAGAATCCCAGCCAGATTAACAGCCAGTACATGCAGTCAGATTCCTAGCCAGATTAACAGCCAGTACATGCAGTCAGAATCCCAGCCAGATTAACAGCCTGTACATGCAGTCAGAATCCTAGCCAGTACATGCAGGCAGAATCCCAGCCAGTACATGCAGTCAGAATCCCAGCCAGATTAACAGCCAGTACATGCAGTCAGATTCCTAGCCAGATTAACAGCCAGTACATGCAGTCAGATTCCTAGCCAGATTAACAGCCAATACATGCAGCCAGATTCCCAGCCAGTACATGCAGTCAGATTCCCAGCCAGATTAACAGCCAGTACATGCAGTCAGATTCCCAGCCAGATTAACAGCCAGTACATGCAGCCAGAATCCCAGCCAGTACATGCAGTCAGATTCCCAGCCAGTACATGCAGCCAGAAAATCTGTAATCTGGAGGGAGTTGAAAGTCTGTGTTGCCCAGCAACAGCCCCAAAACATCGCTGCTCTAGAGGAGATCTGCATGGAGGAATGGGCCAAAATACCAGCAACCGTGTGTGAAAACCTTGTGAAGACTTACAGAAAACGTTTGACCTCTGTCATTGCCAACAAAGGGTAAATAACAAAGTATTGAGATAAACTTTTGTTATTGACCAAATACTTATTTTCCACCATCATTTGCAAATAAATTCATTAAAAATCCTACAATGTGATTTTCTGGATTTTTTTTCTCATTTTGTCTGTCATAGTTGAAGTGTACCTATGATGAATTATTACAGGCCTCTCTCATCTTTTTTTAAGTGGGAGAACTTGCACAATTGGTGGCTGACTAAATACTTTTTTGCCCCACTGTATAGTATAGCCATAGCCTAGCTATGTACAGTACCAGTCAAAAGTTTGGACACACCTAGTCATTCCAGGGTTTTCTTTATTTTTACTACTTTCTACATTGTAGAATAATAGTGAAGACATCAAAACTATGAAATAACACATATGGAATCATGTAGTAAATGCCCTGATCTGCTTGTGCTTGTCTCCTCCAGGTTTCGTCCATCTTCCCCACTTATCCACTGTGTATTTATACTTGTGTTTTCTGTCTGTCGTTCGTCTTCTTTGTTCAAGTCAACCAGCGTTTTCTCAGCTCCTATTTTTCCCCAGTCTCTCTTTCTTACCCTCCTGGTTTTGACCACTTTCCTGAGCAGTCCTGTACCTTTGCCGCTATTTTGGATTATCGACACCTGCCTGTCTTGACCTGTCGTTTGCTTGCCCCTGTTGTTGCAATGAACATTGTTACTTCAACACAGTCTGCACTTGGGTCTTACCTGAAATGTGAAAGTAACCAAAAAAGTGTAAACAAATCAAAAATATATTTTATATTTCAGATTCTTCAAAGTAGCCAACCTTCGCCTTGATGACAGCTTTGAACACTCTTGGCATTCTCTCAACCAGCTTCATGGGGCAGTCACCTGGAATGCATTTCAATTAACAGGTGTGCCTTGTTAAAGTTAAAATTTGTGGAATTTCTTTCCTTCTTAATGCATTTGAGCCAATCAGTTGTGTTGTGACAAGGTAGGGGTGGTATACAGAAGATAGCCCTATTTGGTAAAATACCAAGTCCATATTATGGCAAGAACAGCTCAAATAAGCAAAGAGAAATGACAGTCCATCATTACCTTAAGACATGAAGGTCAATCTGGAAAATTTCAAGAACTTTTAAAGTTTATTCAAGTGCAGTCGCAAACAACCATCAAGCGCTATGATGAAACTGGCTCTCGTGAGGACCGCCACAGGAAAGGAAGACCCAGAGTTACCTCTGCTGCAGGGGATACATTCCTTAGAAAGGGAAAGGGGGATACCTAGTCACTAGTGTACAACTGAATGCCTTCAACTGAAATGTGTCTTCAGCATTTAACCCAACCCCACTGAATTAGAGAGGTGCGGGGGACTGCCTTAATCAACATCCACATCTACTATAATTTACCTTTATTTAACTAGGCAAGTCAGTTAAGAACAAATTCTTATTTTCAATGACGGCCTAGGAACAATGGGTTAACTGCCTGTTCAGGGGCAGAACGACAGATTTGTACATTGTCAGCTCGGGGATTTGAACATGAAACCTTTCGGTTACTAGTCCAACGCTCTAGACACTAGGCTACCCTGCCGCCCCTATAGGATACCAATAAGAAGAGACCTGCTTGGGCCAAGAAACATGATCAATGGACAACAGACCGGTGGAAATCTGTCCTTTGGTCTGATGAGTCCAAATTGGAGATTTTTGGTTCCAACCGCTATGTCTTTGTGAGAGGCAGAGTAGATGAACGGATGATCTCCGCATGTGTGGTTCCCACCGTGAAGCATGGAGGAGGAGGTGTGATGATGTGGGGGTGCTTTGTTGGTTACACCGTCAGTGATTTATTTAGAATTCAAGGCACACTTAACCAGCATGGCTACCACAGCATTCTGCAGCGATACGCCATCCCATCTGGTTTGGGCTTAGTGGGACTATCCTTTATTTTTCAACAGGACAATGACCCAACACACCTCCAGGTTGTGTAAGGGCTATTTTTACCAAGAAGGAGAATGATGGAGTGCTGCATCAGATGACCTGGCCTCCACAATCACCTGACCTCAACCCAATGGTTTGGGATGAGTTGGACCGCAGAGTGAAGGAAAAACAGCCAACAAGTGCTCAGTATATGTGGGAACTCCTTCAAGACTGTTGGAAAAGCATTCCAGGTGAAGCTGGTTGAGAGTATACCAAATGTGTGCAAAGCAGTTGTCAAGGAAAAAGGTGGCTACTTTGAAGAATTTTGTTTAACACTTTTTTGGTTACTACGTGATTCCATGTGTTATTTCATAGTTTTGAGGTCTTCACTATTATTGCAGAATGTAGAAAATAGTAAAAAATAATAATAATAATTAAAACCTTGAATGAATGCTTGTCCAAACTTTTGACTGGTACTGTAATTCTGGCCATGGTGGTCATTCTGGTCTTGGTGAATATTGGTCTGACTCACGTGAGTTCTCCACTCCTCAGCAGACAGATCTCTGCATCCTGAACAGCTCCAGTCTGGTCAGGTAGGTCCTCTGATGTGGTTTCTGCTGTACTGGCACCACCGTTGCTGGGCAAAACAAACATACAAACAAACGCAGTGTCAAAAATAGCATCAGGCAAGGGTTCTGAATGTGTATGTGTGTGTGTGTACTCACAGCTCTGCTGCCCCCTGGGGGTTGGTGTGAGGAGAGCAGGCAGTGAAGGAGAGAGAGTCACTGTTGGAAACATAATTAACTTCCTCTTCTGTTATGATGCCATATGCACCATCATCTGCCCTTAGCACAGCCAGGTCTGAGAGTGAGAGAGTGATCAAAAGGAACATAACATTAGACCAATTAGGATCTGGCTAAAAAATACTTCAGATATAGAACCCGTTGCCCTTTATGGTTGTGAGGTCTGGGGTCCGCTCACCAACCAAGAATTCACAAAATGGGACAAACACTAAATTGAGACTCTGCATGCAGAATTCTGCAAAAATATCCTCTGTGTACAACGTAAAACACCAAATAATGGATTCAGAGCAGAATTAGGCAGATACCCGCTAATTATTAAAATTCAGAACAAATTCTACAACCATAACAAAGTCATCGTCTACAGAGAGATGAACCTGGAGAAGAGTCCCCTAAGCAAGCTGGTCCTGGGGCTCTGTTCACAAACAGACCCCACAGAGCCCCAGCACAGCAACACAATTAGACCCAACCAAATCATGAGAAAACGAAAAGATAGTTGCTTGACACATTGGAAAGAATTAACAAAAAAAAAGAGCAAACTAGAATGATATTTGTCCCTAAACAGAGAGTACACAGTGGCAGAACACCTGACCACTGTGACTGACCCAAAATTAAGGAAAGCTTTGACTATGTACAGACTCAGTGAGCATAGCCTTGCTATTGAGAAAGGCCGCCGTAGGCAGACAAACACCATTGTAAATACAACCTATATTTATGTTGTTTAACTTTGCACGTTGTTACAACACCGTATAAAGACATAATATGACATTTGAAATGTCTTTATTCTTTTGGAGTGTAATGTTTACTGTTAATTGTTATTGTTTATTTCACTAAGTGTTTATTATCTATTTTCACTAAACATATGTTTCCCATGCCAATAAAGCTCTTAAATTGAAATTGAAACGAGTGAGAGTGAGTATGAAATAATGTTTGTGGAACCATCCGTCTAATTTAAGAGTGTGCATCTGAGTGTGTATGTGAGTGTGTATGTGAGTGTGTATCTGAGTGTGTATGTGAGTGTGTATCTGAGTGTGTATCTGAGTGTGTATCTGAGTGTGTATCTGAGTGTGTATCTGAGTGTGTATGTGAGTGTGTATGTGAGTGTGTGTGTATCTGAGTGTGCATCTGAGTGTGTATGTGAGTGTGTATGTGAGTGTGTATCTGAGTGTGTATGTGAGTGTGTATCTGAGTGTGTATCTGAGTGTGTATCTGAGTGTGTATCTGAGTGTGTATGTGAGTGTGTATGTGAGTGTGTATGTGAGTGTGTATGTGAGTGTGTATCTGAGTGTGTATCTGAGTGTGTATCTGAGTGTGTATCTGAGTGTGTATGTGAGTGTGTATCTGAGTGTGTATGTGAGTGTGTATGTGAGTGTGTATCTGAGTGTGTATCTGAGTGTGTATGTGAGTGTGTATCTGAGTGTGTATCTGAGTATGTATCTGAGTGTGTATCTGAGTGTGTATCTGAGTGTGTATCTGAGTGTGTATGTGAGTGTGTATCTGAGTGTGTATTTGAGTGTGTATGTGAGTGTGTATCTGAGTGTGTATCTGAGTGTGTATCTGAGTGTGTATGTGAGTGTGTATCTGAGTGTGTATCTGAGTGTGTATCTGAGTGTGTATGTGAGTGTGTATCTGAGTGTGTATGTGGTCTCAACTGTGTTGCTGGGTTGCATGGTTTTACCAGGTTGGGGCAGAGGGTTGAAGGGTGCGTGTGGTGCAGTACAGGTGTCTTCCTGAGGATGGCGCTCTACCACAGCACTGTGCTGGCTGTAGCAGACTGAGCAGCAGCGCTCTCTGGCGCCCCCCTCCATCAGGCTGACTGTGTTACTGCAGCAGTAGTAGCAGAACCCATGGCCACACAGTCTAGGGAGAATACAGTCAGAACAGAGAGACAGTGAGAGGTAACTGACACCAGCTGAATGGACTGCTGCAGGAGAGACAGTGAGAGGTACCTGACACCAGCTGAATGGACTGCTGCAGGAGAGACAGTGAGAGGTACCTGCAGGTATGTCTGTGAAGCCACCAGCTGAATGGACTGCTGCAGGAGAGACAGTGAGAGGTATTGCTACAGGTATCTCTCTTTGTCTGCTCCTCCGCTCTCAACTTCTGCTCAAACTCCAGAGCATCAGACTTCTGCCACAAGGCATCCTTCTCCCTGGAAATACACACACAATTCACACGCGGTTCAATCAACACGCGGTTCAATCAACACGCGGTTCAATTCCCACACGGGTTAATTCACACACGGGTTAATACACGCACACCAGGCATGCATCCACGTTTGTCACAATCCTTCCTTCTCCCTGGAAAGACACAGTTCGATACACACACAGCCGGATCTTCACGGGTCCACCGGTACCCGAATACTCCAGACCCGATCCAGGACCCGACTGGGTCCAAAACTCTAAATAATGTCACAGGTCTGAGTCGGATCTGATATGATTGTCTCGGGTATGGGTCTCTACTGCTGCAGTAGAGAGAAATGTTTATGCTGCTGCTCTTGCTTTTCATGAGAGTGGAGAGTGGCACATGTAGCTTGGTGTTGGCCAATCATGAGTCAGAGCTGCAGTAGGCGACAGTTCTAGAGCCTCCGTGTTTTAAAAGTTAGGAGATATCTAATCAATGGAAGATGGAATTAAAAGTTAAAGGAGAAGGATGGGCTACAACCAAGAGCCAACAGGCAGTCTGCTACCTTATATTCTGAATGGAGTTGTTGTTGTCTGGAACTGTAGGATTAGAAAACATGCACTGCAGCCTCTGTTAGCCTAGCTAGGTAACGGTAGCTTCTCCCCGGTTTGATGCAGTCAAGACAAGTACTTCGTAATCATATTTGATGATAAATAACCTCGCTATGGCAGGTACACTACATGGCCAAATTAGTGGATTCAGCTTTTTCAGTCACACCCATTGCTGACAGGTGTATAAAATCGAGCACACCTCCATGCAATCTCCATAAACAAACATTGGCAGTAGAATGGCCCATACTGAAGAGCTCAGTGACTTTCAACGTGGCACCGCTATAGGATGCCACCTTTCCAACAAGTCAGTTCGTCAAATTTCTGCCTTGCTAGAGCTGCCCATGTCAACTGTAAGTGCTGTTATTGTGAAGTGGAAAAATCTAGGAGCAACAACGGCTCAGCTGTGAAGTCGTAAGCCAAACAAGCTCACAGAACGGGGCCGCCGAGTCCTCAGTTGCAACACTCACTACTGACTTCCAAACTGTCTCTGGAAGCAACGTCAGCACAATAACTGTTTCGCGGGAGCTTCATGAAATGGGTTTCCAAGGCCAAGCAGCCGCACACAAGCCTAAGATCATACACAATGCCGAGCATCGGCTGCCATTGGACTCTGGAACAGTGGAAACGCGTTCTCCGGAGTGATGAATCATGCTTCACCATCTGACAGTCTGACGGACTAATCTGGGTTTGGCAGATGGCAGGAGAACGCTACTAGCCCCAATGCATAGTGCCAACTGTAAAGTTTGGTGGAGGATGAATAATGGTCTGGGCCTGTTTTTCATGGTTGAGACCCCTTAGTTCCAGTGAAGGGAAATCTTAATGATACAGCATACAATGATATTCTAGATGATTCTGTGCTTCCAACTTGGGAAGGCCCTTTCCTGTTTCAGAATGACACTGCCCCCTGCACAAAGCGAGGTCCACACAGAAATGGTTTGTCGAGATCGGTGTGGAATAACTTGACTGCCTGCACAGAGCCCTGACCTCAACCCCATCTAACACATTTGGGATGAATTGGAACGCCGACTGCGAGTCAGGCCTAATCGCCCAACATCAATGTCCAACCTCACTAATACTCTTGTGGCTGAATGGAAGCAAGTCCCCACAACAATGTTCCAACATCTAGTGGAAAGCCTTCCCAGAAGAGTGGAGGCTGTTATAGCAGCAATGTTCCAACATCTAGTGGAAAGCCTTCCCAGAAGAGTGGAGGCTGTTATAGCAGCAATGTTCCAACATCTAGTGGAAAGCCTTCCCAGAAGAGTGGAGGCTGTTATAGCAGCAAAAGGGGGACCAACTCTATATTAATACCCATGATTTTGGAATGAGATGTTGGACGAGCAGTTGTCCACATACTTTTGGCCATGTAGTGTATTTGTGTACTATAGTGTAAGTCAACTTGGTTGGTTGTCTCTCGTCTCTGCTCCCCATGGCTCACAGGCAACTTCCCTCCTGCTAGAGCAGTCTCATCTCTGGTTAGTAAAGTAGCTTCACCCAGAAAAGTCTAAGCCAGTGGGGTTCTACTAAGCTATATACAATTGTTTTATACCAAGGATCATTTAGATAGTTGAGTTTGAATTTTAAGACCCCTTTTAGTATAAAATATATATATATATGTATGAGGAAAAAACGCATTGAATAACAGATAGTCCTTACTGCTATTAGCCCATAGAAACACATTGAATAACAGATAGTCCTTACTGCTATTAGAAACACATTGAATAACAGATAGCCCTTACTGCTATTAGAAACACATTGAATAACAGATAGTCCTTGCTGCTATTAGCCCATAGAAACACTGTGAATAACAGACAGTCCTTACTGCTATTAGAAACACATTGAATAACAGATAGTCCATACTGCTATTAGCCCATAGAAACACATTGAATAACAGATAGTCCTTACTGCTATTAGCCAATAGAAACACATTGAATAACAGATAGTCCTTACTGCTATTAGCCAATAGAAACACATTGAATAACAGATAGTCCTTACTGCTATTAGCCCATAGAAACACATTGAATAACAGATAGTCCTTACTGCTATTAGCCCATAGAAACACATTGAATAACAGATAGTCCTTACTGCTATTAGCCAATAGAAACACATTGAATAACAGATAGTCCTTACTGCTATTAGAAACACATTGAATAACAGATAGTCCTTACTGCTATTAGCCAATAGAAACACATTGAATAACAGATAGTCCTTACTGCTATTAGCCAATAGAAACACATTGAATAACAGATAGTCCTTACTGCTATTAGCCCATAGAAACACATTGAATAACAGATAGTCCATACTGCTATTAGCCCATAGAAACACATTGAATAACAGATAGTCCTTACTGCTATTAGCCCATAGAAACACATTGAATAACAGATAGTCCTTACTGCTATTAGCCCATAGAAACACATTGAATAACAGATAGTCCTTACTGCTATTAGCCCATAGAAACACATTGAATAACAGATAGTCCTTACTGCTATTAGCCCATAGAAACACATTGAATAACAGATAGTCCTTACTGCTATTAGCCCATAGAAACACATTGAATAACAGATAGTCCTTACTGCTATTAGCCCATAGAAACACATTGAATAACAGATAGTCCTTACTGCTATTAGCCCATAGAAACACATTGAATAACAGATAGTCCTTACTGCTATTAGCCCATAGAAACACATTGAATAACAGATAGTCCTTACTGCTATTAGCCCATAGAAACACATTGAATAACAGATAGTCCTTACTGCTATTAGCCCATAGAAACACATTGAATAACAGATAGTCCTTACTGCTATTAGCCCATAGAAACACATTGAATAACAGATAGTCCTTACTGCTATTAGCCCATAGAAACACATTGACTAACAGATAGTCCTTACTGCTATTAACCAATAGAAACACATTGAATAACAGATAGTCCTTACTGCTATTAGAAACACATTGAATAACAGATAGTCCTTACTGCTATTAGCCAATAGAAACACATTGAATAACAGATAGTCCTTACTGCTATTAGCCAATAGAAACACATTGAATAACAGATAGTCCTTACTGCTATTAGCCAATAGAAACACATTGAATAACATATAGTCCTTACTGCTATTAGAAACACATTGAATAACAGATAGTCCTTACTGCTATTAGCCCATAGAAACACATTGAATAACAGACAGTCCTTACTGCTATTAGCCCATAGAAACACATTGAATAACATATAGCCTCCCCCAAAAATCTGAAGGAAGTTTGTTCTGAAGTGTCTGAGAGATATAAGAAAGATCAGGAAACATGTATATTTTTACATGATTTAACCCCTTATTCTTGGTACTAAACAGCCTCCATCTATACTTCCATAAATGTTTTCAACAAGTACAGGGGAACTTCAGACGAGTCGTGTGAGGCTGGTGGGGATCATAGAGCAAAACAACCAACATGTACGTATTCGTGAGAGTCTCACCTTTCCACAGAGGGGTCTTAGCCTCTTGCAGCTAGGGGGCACTATTTTTATGTTTGGAAAATGAACGTTCCCAAAGTAAACCGCCTATTTCTCAGGACCAGATGCTGGAATATGCATATAATTGACAGATTAGGATAGAAAACACTCTAAAGTTTCCAAAACTGTCAAAATATTGTCTGTGAGTATAACAGAACTGATATTGCAGGCGAAACCCTGAGAAAAATCAAACCAGGAAGTGGCTTCTATTTTGAAAACTCCATGTTCCATAGCCTCCAATTGCTCCATTTAAAGGGATATCAACCAGATTCCTTTTCCTATCGCTTCCTCAAGGTGTCAACAGTCTTCAGACATAGTTTTGGGCTTTTATTTTGAAAAAATGAGCCAGAACGATAACATCGAGTCAAGTGGTAACATGAGTTTTGCTCGCGCAACAGACTTTGGATAGGTATTGCTTTCCCCTCTCCTACTGTGAAAGACATTTGCAGTTGATATATTATCGATTAAATATTTTAAAAACAACCTGAGGATTATTGTCACGTTCTGACCATAGTTCTGTTATCTTATTCTTTGTTTTAGTATGGTCAGGGCGTGAGTTGGGGTGGGCAGTCTATGTTTGTTTTTCTATGTTGGTTTTTGTGTTCGGCCTAGTATGGTTCTCAATCAGAGGCAGGTGTCATTAGTTGTCTCTGATTAAGAATCATACTTAGGTAGCCTGGGTTTCACTTTTGGTTGGAGGGTGCTTGTTTCCGTGTGAGTGTTTTGGCCACACGGTACTGTTTCGGTTTTGTAAAGTCACGTTGTTATTTTCTGTTTAGTGTTCTGAGTTTGAATTAAAAATCATCATGAACAAAGCTGCTCTTCAGACGAAGAGGAAGAAATCCGTTACAATTCTTAAAGAAGTTATTACGGATATTATTTGGAATTTGTCTGCGTTGTCGTGACCGCTCTTTCCTGTGGATTTCTGAACATAATGCGCCAAAGAAACGGAGGTATTTTGGATATAAAAATAATCTTTATGGAACAAAAGGAACATTTGTTGTGTAACTGGGAGTCTCGTGAGTGAAAAAATCTGAAGATCATCAAAGGTAAACGATTAATTAGATTTTAATTTATGATTTTCATTACCAAGCTACCTGACGCTAAGTGTACTTGTTGTTTTGTCATGCAATCGATAAACTTACACTAACGATTGCTTTCGCTGTAAAGCATCATTTCAAAATCTGAGACGACAGGTGGATTAACAAAAGACTAAGCTGTGTTTTGCACTTGTGAA
Organism: Oncorhynchus kisutch; assembly: GCF_002021735.2. NCBI lineage: Eukaryota > Metazoa > Chordata > Actinopteri > Salmoniformes > Salmonidae > Oncorhynchus > Oncorhynchus kisutch. Next base: position 40,932,437 of record NC_034200.2, on the reverse strand, counting down.
TTCATGAATATTAATATTTTTTTTAATATTATTTGACTGAGGCGCTATGCTATTCAGCGGTTGCTGATGACAATTATCCTGCTTAAGGGATGGGTAGCGTCAATAAGTTTTAAAGTGCCTTCGGAAAGAATTCAGACCCCTTGACTTTCTCCACATTTTGTTACTTTACAGCCTTATTCTAAAATGGATTCAATAAAACCATTTCCAGAAATATCTTATTTATAAGACCTTTTGCTATGAGACTCGACACAGCTCAGGTGCATCCTGTTTCCATTGATCATCCTTGAGATGTTTCTACAACTTGATTGGATGGAGTCCAGCTGTGGTAAATTCAATTGATTGGACATGATTTGGAAAGGCACACACATGTCTATATAAGGTCCCACAGATGACAGTGCATGTCAGAACAAAATCCAAGCCATGATGTCAACGGAATTGTCCGTAGAGCTTTGAGGCACAAAACTGAGACAGGATTGTGTCGAGGCACAGATCTGGAGTTCCCCAAGAACACAGTGCACATTCTCCATCATTCTTAAATGGCAGAAGTTTGGAACCACCAAGACTCTTCCTAGAGATGGCCGCCCGGTTAAACTGAGCAATCGGGGGAGAAGGGCCTTGGTCAGGGAGGTGACCAAGAACCTGATGGTAACTCTGACAAAGCTCCAGATTTCCTCTGTGGAGATGGGAGAACCTTCCAGAAGGACAACCATCTCTGCAGCACTCCACCAATCAGGCCTTTATGTTAGAGTGGCCAGACGGAAGCCACTCCTCAGTAAAAGGCACATGACAGCCCGCTTGGAGTTTTACAAAAGGCACCTAAAGAAACCAGATTCTCTGGTCTGATGAAACCAAGATTAAACTCTTTGGCCTGAATTTCAAGCATCATGTCTTGAGGAAACCTGGCACCATCCATACGGTGAAGCAAGGTGGTGGCAGCATGCTGTGGGGATGTTATTCAGCGGCAGGGACTGGGAGACTAGTCAGGATCGAGGCTAAGATGAACTGAGCAAAGTACAGAGGTCCTTGATGAAAACCTGCTCCAGAGCCTCAGGACCTTAGACTGGGGTGAAGGTTTACCTTCCAACAGGACAACAACCCTAAACACACAGCCAATACAACGCGGGAGTGGCTTCGGGACAAGTATCGGGAATGTCCTTGAGTGGCCCAGCCAGAGCCCGGACTTGAACCTGATCAAACATCTCTGGAGAGACCTGAAAATAGCTGTGCAGCAACGCTCCCCACCCAACCTGACAGAGTGAGAGGATCTGCAGAGAAGAATGGGAGAAACACACACACACAATAGAGGTATCTTCTTGAGGATGGGTCTCTACCACAGCCGGCTGTGTACTGGCTGTAGCAGTCTGGGCAGCAGCGCTCTCTGGCACACAAGCACACAGGGGGCGCCACACACCACAGTTACAAATCATTATTGATCGATAAATCGAGGTCAATTGATCAGCAAATCAACTGACTGATTTGTTGACCGATTGATTACCTGATGAGTTCTATGAGTCTTTCCTCCAGATTGATTTTGGTGCGGTAGAGGTCATCCAGTTCAGCTGAGGTCCGGAGCTCATAGCTCTGTTTGTCCTGACAGGCTTTCCGTAGTCCATCCCTCAGCTCCTCACAGGACCTCTGAGACACAACCAGGCTCTCTTCACTCCTGATATAATACCACAGAGACATAGATATAATACATGAGTATAATACAATGACTGAAAGGTAAAGACTCACGTGTGACCGACCGCCTTGAGTCTTATGTAGCAAAATTTGAAATGGTGTTTTTTTTTAATTATTTTTTTTACATTGGATAAAAGTCTCAGAGCTACAAAATTGGTATAACATACACCGCATTTGAGGAAACAATGGGAAAGTATTTCTGCTTTGAAAGTTGATCAATTTGTAACCGCATTTTCGAGAAAAATGGCCTTTGAATGTTTTGGTACCTTCTTAGTCTACACTCATTCAGCATCGTTCCCACCCTCTTAAGCTTTAGCCCCACCCATCTCTTTAACGGTTGATCCGAGCATTCTGTGCTAACAGCAGTCAAGCACCCAAGCTAACTTGCTAGCTACTTCCAGACACAAATGAGAGAACAGCTAACTGAACATTACTCGCCGAGCTGGTTAGGCTGTTATGTTATCCAGAGTGTTGGTGACTGTAACTGTGCTCTCAGATTGTCCGTTGGGTAAATTTAGAGCGCACTCTGTTCGAGGAATTGGGTTGATCCGAGCATTCTGATCTCACAACGGCAGTCAAGCACCCAAACTATCTGGCTAACATTGGGCTAGCTACTTCCAGAAACAAATGAGAGAACACCCCACTCTGACCATTTTACTCGCCCTATCAGAGCTGGTTAGGCTGTTTTCATGTTATCCAGAGCGTTGGTGACTGTAACTGTGCTGCTGACAACAATTTAATTCCGCTTTTTTTTGCTGATATTTACTGACATTCAACGGGTGCTGAGCGTTCGTAAATTCATCAGTTATTCTGAGCTCTCTGGCACACTCGGACGAGAGTGCTCTGAAATCGGAGTAGATGGCCAGACAGAATTTACAAACGCTCCCATTACTTGCATATTGGAGTCTTTTGTTAAGACATGTAGCTAGCTAGCCCTGCAGGTAGCTAACCAACCAGGTTCAATGTTAGCTAGCTAACAGTACACTTTAACTTGAAATGAAGACGACTGTCAAAATTAGAAACGTATATGTTAGGAATTTTATGAATAATGAACTGAAACAATATCTACATTTAAATAGAACTATAACTAATTAAACTCTACCCTGTTTTACGATATCTGATTAATAATGTTAGTTCATAAGAAAGAGATTATGTACCATGACCAAGGAGTAATTAAACATAATAAACACCATTCCAACTAGGTTGGGGAGGAACGGGTTGTGTGTTTTAAGTAAGCAAAGAGGATCATTAACCTGTTAAGCCTACGGGGGCGCTATTTCATTTTGGGATAAAAAGACGTTCCCGTTTTAAGCGCAATATATCGTCACAAAAAGATGCTCGACTATGCATGGAATTGGTAGCTTTGGAAAGAAGACACTCTGACGTTTCCAGAACTGCAAAGATTTTCACTGTGAGTGCTCCAGAACTCATGCTACAGGCGAAACCAAGATGTTTCTGCAACCAGGAAATGAACAGGATTTCTGAGGCACCGATTTGCATCATCTCCTTATATGGCTGTGAATGGGACAGGAATGAGCCTGCCCTTTCTATCGTTTCCCCAAGGGGTCTGGAGCATTGTGACGTATTTGCAGGCATATCATTGGAAGATTGACCATAAGAGACTACATTTTCCAAGTGTCCCGCATGGTGTCCTGCGTGGAAATTGATGCGCAAAACTCAGGTGCTGGTATTTTTCCATGGAATTCAGAGACAAACCATGCTTCCACGAACGGCATATCAATGAAGAGATATGTGAAAAAACACCTTGGGGATTGATTCAAACAACGTTTGCCATGTTTCGGTCGATATTATGGAGTTAATTCGGAAAAAAGTTCGACGTTTTGGTGACTGAATTTTCGGTTCGTTTCGGTAGCCAAATGTGTAGTAACAAAACGGAGCGATTTGTCCTACACAAAGAATCTTTCAGGAAAAACTGGACATCTGCTATGTAACTGAGAGTCTCCTCATTGAAACATCTGAAGTTCTTCAAAGGTAAATTATTTTATTTGATTACTTTGCTGGTTTTTGTGAAAATGTTATGTGCTAAATGCTACGCTAAATGCTACGGCAGCCATTATCACTCTTACACAAATGATTGATTTTCTATGGTTCAAAAGCATATTTTGAAAATCTGAGATGACAGTGTTGTTAAGAAAAGGCTAAGCTTGAGAGCAGGCATATTTATTTCATTTCATTTGCGATTTTGAGAAATCGTTAACGTTGCGTTATGGTAATGAGCCTGAGGGTGTAGTTACGCTACCGGATCCGGTATCGGTAGTTCAGAGAGGTTAACCTATGTTTGAACCAACTCAACTATAACTCTGTGGAGATTAAATAAGACAGCGAGAGCCTCTTCAGGTTTTCCGTATCTGGAACTGTCTGCTAAAGTGGTAATAAATTATGGTGAGACTTCAGGAGTTAATCCAGGTATAGTGTGTCAGGTATGTGTGCTGGTGAGTTGGAATTAACTTTTGAACCTGCTTTGTCGAGAGGAGGAGATTCATTCTATAACCTATGACATCATATTTTATATATAAACTGTTATACATGATTCTATGGGCAGCTAGCTCCGAGAATAAATACTATTGACACATTTTTAATAGACTGGTCTATTTTATGCAAATAAGGATCTTTCAAATTCTTAGAAACAGACAGAGTGATTTTAATTGAATTGGTTAATGAACACATGTAGGAATTATAAAATTCCCATGACCGTGTAATATCTGAAAATGTAGCTAGCTAGACTATCTTATCCATATACATCATGATTGGACGTTTCTCCCTGTCACAGATGCCAACCTTTCCCTTAGTTTGAAGATGTAATCCGGAACAGGTGTTTCCTCCATCTCCTTAGCTATCATACTCTAATTCCACTGATTTCAAAACTCGGTCTTCCAGAAAGTGGAGAGCAACACTTATGCAGTTCTACTAAAGCAATATATTGTTTTTAAAGCTGCGTTAGACAGGATTACATATTGACCAGCTCAAACAGAAGTGTACTATATGGCAGACCAATCCGAACTCATCTCCCGGCATGTCCAGCCCATTAATTATCTCAGCCAATCATGGCTAGTGGGAAGGTTCCTGACTTTTTCCATGGCTAAACCAACTAGGCTAGTAATTGAACCATTTTACTCATATTTAAGGATATAACACCAGTTTGTTATTAAGCCACATGAAATTTCACATGTTCCAGAAGGCATTTCTGCCAAACAATGCATTTTGATTAAAAATTTAAAAAAGCTTACATTCAAATGGTTGTCGTGTGAAGTAGTGACCCTCAACATTCACCTGAATCAGGTCACATATATAACAAAGTCACCTGGTGAGGTTGTGTTGCATCTCCTCCTCTCTCTGTTGTATTAGCTTCTGTGATGTGGCGATCCAACTGGTGTTGTCCTCTAGAGGTTGATGGTAGTCCTGCTTCTCACTCTGCACAACAAAAACAACAACAACAACAACAACAACGTGTTCAGTTATTAGAAGGTCTTGGAGGGTTGAGGTTAAGAATGAGTGAGAAGATGAAAAAAAAATAGGTGTGTGTGTTTGTGCCTGACCTCCATCTCCTCCAGTTTGGTCTTCAGGTATAAATTATTCTCCTGTTCCACCTCCACTTCAGACCTCACAGTCTTCAGCTCTTCAGACAGAACCTGGGGTAGATAGACAACCTCTAACTAGAACACTGTGCATTAGATCAAACAGTACCTGTACATGTAGTTCAGTACTGACCTGTGACTGTGTCTGTAGCACTGTACTGACCTGTGACTGTATGTAGCACTGTACTGGCCTGTAACTGTCTGTTGCACTGTACTGACCTGTAACTACTGTGGTTCAGTACTGACCTGTAACTACTGTGGTTCAGTACTGACCTGTAGTTGTGTCTGGTGAGTCAGTACTGATCTGTAACTGTGTCGGTGGTTCAGTACTGACCCGTGTCCGTGTCTGTGTTTCAGCACTGGTCTGTGCCACCGTCTGTGGTTCAGTACTGGCCTGTAACTGTGTCTGTAGTTATGTACTGACCTGTAACTGTGTCTGGTGGTTTATGGTCTGGTTGCTGAGCTGATAGCGGAGCGCCTGGATCTCCTCCTGCTGTGCCTCCTGAGCCCTGACCTTTCCTTGCTCTTCTTTCCCCAGCCTCCCCTTCTCCTCCCGCTCCTTCAGCAGCTGCTCCTGCAGGCCGAGGTTTTCCTGCTGCAGGGAGGTCATGCTGGTGTTCAGCTCCTCCTGAAACCTGTTGGACAGTGCCTCCCATCGCTCTCGCGCTTCCTCATTCTGGGCAGTGAGCCTGCATATGTGGACCCCAAGCTCTGCTGTCTCTCTGTTGGCGTGGTCCAGGGCCTCCCGGATGTCTCCATGCTCCAGGGCCAGACCCTCGTACCGTGTCTTCAGGCTGTGGAGTTCCTCCCTGGCGGAGGCCAGCTCCAGGACTAGGCCTTGTGAAGCCTGAGCCTTGCGGCGCTGCTCCTGCCCCAGAGCCTCCTCCCTCTCCTGGGCCAGCAGCAGCTCCTCTACCTGCTGTCTGTTGAGCCCCTCCACCTGACTCCTTATCTGCAGCTCTGCTCCCAGCTGCAGCCGGGCTCTCAGCTCCACAACCTCCGTCTGCAGCCGTAGCACTTCCCCCTGGCTCCGCTGCAGCTGGGCCACCAACACAGCCGGGTGGAGGAGCTGCTGGGTCTGGGGACAGGCCCCAGTCAGTCTGTTAGTGTTCTCCTCCTCCAATTGTCTGCTCTTTTCTCTACTCTCCGTCAGTTCTCTGTCCCTGGACCTCAGCTCCTTCCTCAACTCCTGAAGCTGCTTCTCCATCGCCTTCCACTCATGCACCTCCCTCTCCTCCTGCACCTCCATCTTCTCCTTCCTCTCCTCTCCCTCCTTCTCCTCCTGCATCTCTCTCTTCTCCTGTACCTTCCTATCCTCTCCCTCCTTCATCTCCCTCTTCTCCTGCACCTCCCTCTCCTCCTCCTGCAGAACCTGGGTCTGTTGTAGCGCTGCGTCCCTCTCCTCTCCCTCCTGCAGAACCTGGGTCTGTTGTAGCGCTGCGTCCCTCTCCTCTCCCTCCTGCAGAACCTGGGTCTGTTGTAGCGCTGAGTCCCTCTCCTTCTCCTGCAGAACCTGGGTCTGTTGTAGCGCTGAGTCCCTCTCCTTCTCCTGCAGAACCTGGGTCTGTTGTAGCGCTGAGTCCCTCTCCTTCTCCTGCAGAACCTGGGTCTGTTGTAGCATTGAGTCCCTCTCCTCTCCCTCCTGCAGAACCTGGGTCTGTTGTAGCGCTGAGTCCCTCTCCTTCTCCTGCAGAACCTGGGTCTGTTGTAGCGCTGAGTCCCTCTCCTTCTCCTGCAGAACCTGGGTCTGTTGTAGCATTGAGTCCCTCTCCTCTCCCTCCTGCAGAACCTGGGTCTGTTGTAGCTTTGAGTCCCTCTCCTTCTCCTGCAGAACCTGGGTCTGTTGTAGCTTTGAGTCCCTCTCCTTCTCCTGCACATCAATCAATCAATATCAAAGTACCATTCACCTTTTACACTTTTCTTTAGTGACATGAAATACAATACTAGGTGCCACACAGCAGAAATGTATTAATAATGGCCCATGTCCTAGTAGCAGACAAACGTTTGGTACCTGGCTGTCTAGTTTAGACAACAGATCCATGTTGCTGAGGCTGGCTGTCACAGCTTCCTGGTTGTGAGCAAATAGCTTCCTCTGCAGCTCTCTGACCTCGTTCCTCAGCCCCTCTGCCTCCTGGTCTAGCTCTCTGATTCGCTGTAGCAATTTAGCCTGTCTCGCCTCTGATTGGTGCAGCACCTCCTTCTGTCTGCGCTCTGAATGGTCAACCAGGATGCGTAGGTCGTCTGCGGCAGTGCAGGGTGTGGAGACTCCAAGTAGCTCCTCCCCCAGCTGCCCTAACTCCTCCCCCAGGTCAGCCAGCAAACTGGAACCGTATTCTTGAGCTTTGAACTCCTGCAACTAGAGAGACCGTCAGTCAGTCAGTCAGTAAAACAATCAATTGATTAATCAATCAGCACGTACCCCTGAGTAGTTGACCAGGCTGTTGACACTGGAACAGCGACTGGGAGGTTTCCAGAGGTGGGCGGAGTTAGACCCCAGAGTCCTCCTAGAGTTACAGACACAACAGAGTGAACTATAGTCATTGTCATGTCTTTGGCTATGTCGGATTAAGTGATATGACATGCTATTCTATAAAATCCATTCTCTGTAATTAATATTACCTGATCGAGCTAATCATGTAAATGTAATTAAATAGAAAGTCAGGGAACCACGAAATAATGTTTATAGAGCTGTTATCTTCTGAACAAACTCTTAAAGACCCAGTAATCTTTTACATCAATAGTAGTCAATATTAATCGTCACCTTATTTCAGTCTCATCTGAAGTCCTAGAATTCTTGGTTATCTTCACAAACCCTGGCTAACAAGTTGAATCAGCAATACAAAATTGGGTTTAATTATTTATTTACTAAATACCTAACTAATCACACAGAATTACATATACACAGAATGGATCATACATTGATTACAAATTATGTCATAAAGGAAAACGTCCCTAGCGGACGGAGCAGATATGACAGCTGGTTACACAAAGAAAAGGGGGTTGGGTTTGAGTGAAAGAGTGGGAAGACTGAGGAACAAAGGGAGAAGCCATGCTATCGTAAAAACAGTATCTTATGCATTCTAAATTACTGCCCATTTGGAAAAGGAAAATGCAATAAATATTTACTCTGAGCTGCGCTTCGGGAGGTTGGTCATAGATGCTGGCCGTGTTGGCCAACAGAGATCTTCCTGTCCTCTGGTGGTAAACAGAATACGTTGTAGTATCTTCATTGTGAGTTAGACTGGATACTTTGTCCGTCCTTTCCTAGCCCACGTTTACAGCTGTTTTTGCTAACTCAACGGCTGGGATGTCGCAATTCTTTAGCGAATAAGAGTTCAAAGTTCATACCATTCACTGTCAAAGCTCACGCTGAGGTTGGCTTAGTTCTGGAGTTGACATGTTAGTCCTTTTAATGTGGGACCGTCGTCCTCACAACAGGAGGTTACTTTTTCGTCTAGGGCTTTATATAGTGATAGGAGAGAGGGCATGTTTCATAGTTTGCAACCAATGTCTCTTCACATAGGCGAGCCACTGAGTGAGCAGAGCTTTACCCTTATGAAAACCCAATTCTCTCATTTGGAAGCTAAAATTCCATTTCACAAATAGTTTCATATTTAAACATTTAAATTGCACAACAATTCCATGTGAATCTAATAACTATAATGTGTAGACTTTCCAGGATACAGCTTATGTCATCCTATCATTAATAAGAATGTCAGATGACAACAGAACTGACATCATATTAATTTAGTACCAACGCATATTTTCAACTGGTTGGATTACCGAAATATGGTTCCTTTCCCCCCAACTTTTGATGTTCCCCGACTCTCTATGTTTAACAAAGGCTCTTCAAGAGTCCTTCAGTAGAGTCAAGAGAGAGAGGGGAGAAAGGTATTTATGGGGGGTCATAAACCTTACCCACAGGTCAATGTCATGACATGTACAGTGGGGCAAATAAATTCATTAGAAATCCTACAATGTGATTTTCGGGAATTTCTTTCTCTCATTTGTCTGTCATAGTTGAAGTGTACCTTTGATGAAAATTACAGGCCTCTCTCATCTTTTTAAATGGGAGAACTTGCACAATTGGTGGCTGACTAAATACTTTTTTGCCCCACTGTACCCCAACCAGAAGCCATGGATTACAGGCAACATTCGCACTGAGCTAAAGGGTAGAGCTGCCGCTTTCAAGGTGCGGGACTCTAACCTGGAAGCTTACAAGAAATCCTGCTATGCCCTGCGACGAACCATCAAACAGGCAAAGCGTCAATACAGGGCTAAGATTGAATCATACTACACCGGCTCCAACGCTCGTCGGATGTGGCAGGGCTTGCAAAACTATTACAGACTACAAAGGGAAGCCGCGAGCTGCCCAGTGACAGGAGCCTACCAGACGAGCTAAATCACTTCTATGCTTGCTTCGAAGCAAGTAACACTGAGGCATGCATGAGACCATTAGCTGTTCCGGACGACTGTGGGATGACGCTCTCCGTAGCCGACATGAGTAAGACGTTTAAACAGGTTAACATAAGTGATTTAGCTCACAGGATGCGGGGCCAGACGGACTACCAGGACGTATTTTTTTATTTGACCTTTATTTAACCAGGCAAGTCAGTTAAGAACAAATTCTTATTTTCAATGACGGCCTAGGAACAGTGGGTTAACTGCCTGTTCAGGGGCAGAACGACAGATTTGTACCTTGTCAGCTCGGGGGTTTGAACTTGCAACCTTCCGGTTACTAGTCCAACGCTCTAACCACTAGGCTACCCTGCTCCGGGAACGTGCTGTCCAACTGGCAGGTGTCTTCACTGACATTTTCAACATGTCCCTGATTGAGTCTGTAATACCAACATGCTTCAAGCAGACCACTGTAGTCCCTGTGCCCAAGAACACAAAGGCAACCTGCCTAAATGACTACAGACCCTTAGCACTCAAAATCTGTTTCATTTGGTGACATCATGAGGGACAGGAAACAGACATAACTCTATCTCTTAAGGGGTACATTTACCAGCAGTTTACATCTAAATGTGAAACGAATGTGATTAAACATGCAACTATCTGTGAAAAGATGTGATATTAAGTTTCTAAATGATAGTATGAATTTTCATATAAAGATTAACTAGTCAGTGGCCACACCCCCGTTAGCCCAGACATCACATTACGCGTCAAAGAACCACCCGAGTATAAAACCCACTTCTTACAAAACATACATTAAGTCAGAACGCCGGGACAGAGTGCCCACGTTGGAATGACTACAATTCTATTGACCATTAGACCATACAGCTGTAGTTTTGGCAACACAGCTGGAAATGATTAAACTCTGAGACTGTCGATCACTACAGAATAAGAGCAAATATAAGACGCATAATTACTAGTCTGCAGCTAGAAATAAGTCTAGTACGAGAATACCGACAACCACCGACGCATCTATTCTATGAAAACATTTCCGAATGATACTCTGAAGTAACCTTTCTAACCACCTACAACCACGAAAGACATTGTGACTTCTGGGAAAGTTAACCAGAGAGACTCTGATGAACCCTACAGGACGATCAAGTGTTTTCAACAGAGAGACAACAACGACATACAAGCGTAAATATGAACATTGTAATGTCTTTCAGAATGAGCGTCCGTTCATGTGCAAAGTATTAGCATGTCAATGAGTACAATTATCCACTGTGTTGTTAATCCATTTTGTCTTTCCCAGTCCCCACCCGTTTCCTTTGTCTACCAATCCGTCATATCGGCTTTATCCACTCGGGACTTTTTCGTTGTATCATTTAGTAACCCAAATATCTACCATTTGTTATGTAATTCTGTGTGATTTATTTAGTTGGTTAGTAAATAAATAATTAAGCCAATTTGTATCGCTGATTCATGATTTAGGCTAGGGTTCGTGCAGCTATTCAAGGGTTTGCAACGTTCAGTAATGAGAACTGATGAGGTAATAATAACAATGAGACTAAACGATCAGCTATTAAAATATCTGGAGAGTTCTATTCGGAAAATGATAAACTCTGTAAATCTCAACATTCTCCGTGGTGACCCGACTTCCTAGTTAATTAATGATCACATGAATAGTTTAATCACAGAACTGATTTGATCTAAATAAGTCTTCACATTTAATGGTCCAGACACGACACTTGTAAGTAAGCATTTCACGGTAAGGTCTCCCTACACCTGTTTTATTCGGCACATGTGACAAATACAATGTGATTGGATTAGATGTTTTGAGGTACCTTTTAGATGGTACCATTCTATGGAAACCAGGAAGTGATCACCAGGAGATACCGTGGGGGTGATTACTGACCACTCCTATTAATGGTAAACAAAAGCGTATTACCTGGCGAATGTGGGCCAATCAGCATCGAGGTCGTGACCTCTGGATGCCACGTCAAACTGGACCTCGTTGAGAACATACAGGTGACTGATGATGTCACTGCTGAGGTGAGACTTCAGGAAGGGACTGCGAGCAAAGTACCACTCACTGGAACGCACACACACACACATACACGCGCTATTAGAGAAGAAAGAGACTGACAAAAGGGATGACATTTGGCTTTGGTGGGATATGTGACAGGAAGACAGACTACAGTGACATTAAGGAAGTAAAACTAAACTGAAGAAGGAAGGGAAACATCACAGTTATAAAATACTTTATATACAATAATAAACTGGGTGGTTCGAGCCCTGAATGCTGATTGGCTGACAGCCATGGTATATCAGACCGTATACCACGGGTATTACTGCTCTAATTACGTTGGTAACCAGTTTATAATAGCCACGGCTAAGGGCTTTATGCAGGTACTCCGCGTAGTGTCGAGCAGAGAACAGCCCTTAGCTGTGGTATATTGGACATATACTGCTTCAATACACTGTACTGGGTCTCCTTTTTATCCAGCTGGGCAAGGAAGCCAGATGTGTGTGTCCGTGCGGTGTGTGTGTATGTCCGTGCGGTGTGTGTGTACCTGGTAACCTTGTGGTTGAGTAGACACTGTTGTAGGGTATCAGCCAGATGTGTGTGTCCGTGCGGTGTGTGTCCGTGCGGTGTGTGTCCGTGCGGTGTGTGTGTACCTGGTAACCTTGTGGTTGAGTAGACACTGTTGTAGCGTATCAGCCAGACGCTGATGGACCAGAGAATAACGGAGAAACGCTCTACCTTTACCCAGGGACGTCTTTAACTGTAACACAACAGAAGACAGGATGGATTCATGACAGAGTTCAAGTTCAAAGCTTATAGGAATTGACATCAAACTGTCTCAGAAGTGGAAGGCTGTATATACGCATCCTGCAGCCAGAATAGTCCAGTCATTTTTTAAATGTTTTTTTTCACCTTTATTTAACCATGTAGGCCAGTTGAGAACAAGTTCTCATTTACAACTGCGACCTGGACAAGATAAAGCATAGCAGTGCGACACAAACAACAACAGAGTTACACATGGAATAAACAAACATACAGTCAATAATACAGTAGAAAAAGTCTATATACAGTGTGTGCAAATGAGGTAGGATAAGGGAGGTAAGGCAATAAATAGGCCATAGTGGCGAAGTAATTACAATATAGCAATTAAACACTGGAGTGATAGATGTGCAGAAGATTAATGTGCAGGTAGAGATACTGGGGAGCAAAGGAGCAAAATAAATACAGTATGGGGACGAGGTAGGTAAATAGATGGGCTGTTTACAGATGGGCTGTGTACAGGTGCAGTGATCTGTGAGCTGCTCTGACATGCCTCTAACCTGGTCACAACATTACCACAACCTTAACGTACCCTGGTCACAACGTGAACATTTCCAAGTCCAAATGTTAACATGTTCACAAGTTGAATAACCTATTCCCTTCACAACATTAACCAAACTATGCACTACCTTAGAGAAACATGACTGGTAAATAGAAACTATGCACTACCTTAGAGAAACATGACTGGTAAATAGAATGAATAGAACCTGTAACCCTGGTAAGTAGAATGAAAAGAACCTGTAACCCTGATAATATGACTGGTAAATAGAATGAATAGAACCTGTAACCCTGGTAAGTAGAATGAAAAGAACCTGTAACCCTGGTAAGTAGAATGAAAAGAACCTGTAACCCTGGTAAGTAGAATGAAAAGAACCTGTAACCCTGGTAAGTAGAATGAAAATAACCTCTAACCCTGGTAAATAGAATGAAAAGAACCTGTAACCCTGGTAATATGACTGGTAAATAGAATGAATAGAACCTGTAACCCTGGTAAATAGAATGAATAGAACCTGTAACCCTGGTAAGTAGAATAAAAAGAACCTGTAACCCTGGTAAGTAGAATGAATAGAACCTATAACCCTGGTAAGTAGAATGAATAGAACCTGTAACCCTGGTAAGTAGAATGAATAGAACCTGTAACCCTGGTAAGTAGAATGAAAAGAACCTGTAACCCTGATAATATGACTGGTAAGTAGAATGAAAAGAACCTCCAACCCTGGTAAGTAGAACGAAAAGAACCTGTAACCCTGATAAATAGAATGAAAAGAACCTCTATCCCTGGTAAGTAGAATGAAAAGAACCTCTAACCCTGGTAATATGACTGGTAAGTAGAATGAAAAGAACCTCCAACCCTGGTAAGTAGAACGAAAAGAACCTGTAACCCTGGTAAATAGAATGAATAGAACCTCTAACCCTGGTAATATGACTGGTAAATAGAATGAATAGAACCTGTAACCCTGGTAAATAGAATGAATAGAACCTCTAACCCTGGTAATATGACTGGTAAATAGAATGAATAGAACCTCTAACCCTGGTAAATAGAATGAATAGAACCTCTAACCCTGGTAATATGACTGGTGAATAGAACCTGTAACCCTGGTAATATGACTGGTAAATAGAATGAATAGAACCTGTAACCCTGGTAATATGACTGGTAAATAGAGTGAATAGAACCTCTAACCCTGGTAAATAGAATGAATAGAACCTCTAACCCTGGTAATATGACTGGTGAATAGAATGAATAGAACCTGTAACCCTGGTAATATGACTGGTAAATAGAATGAATAGAACCTGTAACCCTGGTAAATAGAATGAACCTCTAACCCTGGTAAATAAAATGAATAGAACCTCTAACCCTGGTAAATAGAATGAATAGAACCTCTAATCCTGGTAAATAGAATGAATAGAACCTCTAACCCTGGTAATATGACTGGTAAATAGAATGAATAGAACCTGTAACCCTGGTAATATGACTGGTAAATAGAATGAATAGAACCTGTAACCCTGGTAATATGACTGGTAAATAGAGTGAATAGAACCTCTAACCCTGGTAAATAGAATGAATAGAACCTCTAACCCTGGTAATATGACTGGTGAATAGAATGAATAGAACCTGTAACCCTGGTAAATAGAATGAATAGAACCTGTAACCCTGGTAAATAGAATGAATAGAACCTCTAACCCTGGTAAATAGAATGAATATAACCTCTAACCCTGGTAAATAGAATGAATAGAACCTCTAACCCTGGTAAATAGAATGAATAGAACCTCTAACCCTGGTCATATGACTGGTAAATAGAATGAATAGAACCTCTAACCCTGGTCATATGACTGGTAAATAGAATGAATAGAACCTGTAACCCTGGTAAATAGAATGAATAGAACCTGTAACCCTGGTCATATGACTGGTAAATAGAATGAATAGAACCTCTAACCCTGGTCATATGACTGGTAAAAAGAATGAATAGAACCTCTAACCCTGGTCATATGACTGGTAAATAGAATGAATAGAACCTCTAACCCTGGTCATATGACTGGTAAATAGAATGAATAGAACCTCTAACCCTGGTCATATGACTGGTAAATAGAATGAATAGAACCTCTAACCCTGGTCATATGACTGGTAAATAGAATGAATAGAACCTCTAAACCTGGTCATATGACTGGTAAATAGAATGAATAGAACCTCTAACCCTGGTCATATGACTGGTAAATAGAATGAATAGAACCTCTAACCCTGGTAATATGACTGGTAAATAGAATGAATAGAACCTCTAACCCTGGTAATATGACTGGTAAATAGAATGAATAGAACCTCTAACCCTGGTCATATGACTGGTAAATAGAATGAATAGAACCTCTAACCCTGGTAAATAGAATGAATAGAACCTCTAACCCTGGTAATATGACTGGTAAATAGAATGAATAGAACCTCTAACCCTGGTAATATGACTGGTAAATAGAATGAATAGAACCTCTAACCCTGGTCATATGACTGGTAAATAGAATGAATAGAACCTCTAACCCTGGTAAATAGAATGAATAGAACCTCTAACCCTGGTAATATGACTGGTAAATAGAATGAATAGAACCTCTAACCCTGGTAATATGACTGGTAAATAGAATGAATAGAACCTCTAACCCTGGTCATATGACTGGTAAATAGAATGAATAGAACCTCTAACCCTGGTCATATGACTGGTAAATAGAATGAATAGAACCTCTAACCCTGGTCATATGACTGGTAAATAGAATGAATAGAACCTCTAACCCTGGTAAATAGAATGAATAGAACCTCTAACCCTGGTAATATGACTGGTAAATAGAATGAATAGAACCTCTAACCCTGGTAATATGACTGGTAAATAGAATTAATAGAACCTCTAACCCTGGTCATATGACTGGTAAATAGAATGAATAGAACCTCTAACCCTGGTAAATAGAATGAATAGAACCTCTAACCCTGGTAATATGACTGGTAAATAGAATGAATAGAACCTCTAACCCTGGTAATATGACTGGTAAATAGAATGAATAGAACCTCTAACCCTGGTCATATGACTGGTAAATAGAATGAATAGAACCTCTAACCCTGGTCATATGACTGGTAAATAGAATGAATAGAACCTCTAACCCTGGTCATATGACTGGTAAATAGAATGAATAGAACCTCTAACCCTGGTCATATGACTGGTAAATAGAATGAATAGAACCTCTAACCGTGGTCATATGACTGGTAAATAGAATGAGTAGAACCTCTAACCCTGGTCATATGACTGGTAAATAGAATGAATAGAACCTCTAACCCTGGTCATATGACTGGTAAATAGAATGAATAGAACCTCTAACCCTGGTCATATGACTGGTAAATAGAATGAATAGAACCTCTAACCCTGGTCATATGACTGGTAAATAGAATGAATAGAACCTCTAACCCTGGTCATATGACTGGTAAATAGAATGAATAGAACCTCTAACCCTGGTCATATGACTGGTAAATAGAATGAATAGAACCTCTAACCCTGGTCATATGACTGGTAAATAGAATGAATAGAACCTCTAACCCTGGTCATATGACTGGTAAACAATGGCTGTCTGGTATTGTGATGCAACCATTTACATGGTAATGAAGAATGTTCATTCACATGATGTTAACTGATGTGGCTCATGCAATGGGATGTCTATTTAGTCACGTCAGTTACTGCTTTGCTCCTATGTTTACACTTGCAATGGCCGCCAGTCCACACATTATGCCATTATTGACTATTTTTATGGCAGCATATACAGTCAGAAAATGTACAATAAAAAACCTTTGAACAGCAAAAAAATATTATGTATTTAAAAAATACAAATTGCTATTTGAATTGTTATTGCGGTGACCGCGGCCATTTTGTAGGACATATGCCTTCATCTGTTTGTGTATGAGTGAGGATTACCTCTGGTATAGCCTTGACAAACCGCAGGCCGTCATTAACTCCTCTGGTCTTGGCAAGACACTCTCTGAAGTAATCCCAGTACTCCTTCCTGCTGCCTAGGAAATCTGCCTTCTCCTTCTGGTCAAACTGATGTAAACACACAACAACAGCTCAGATTCACAGGCCCTGAAGTTTTCCCAGGAAAACCTTGAGGTCCTATCTAGGATCATTTAGCTTTCCAGTATCCTAGCAGTTTATGAGAGAAAGAGAGACAGAGTGAGTTTCTGTGTATTACCTGTAGCAGGTACTCTAGTTTGTAGCACAGTTTATGCAGATTGGGGCTGTCGTCTGTGATTGGTTCACCCGTCTCTCTGTGTTCCATACTCAGCTCAGTCACTGCTTCTACAGGTTCAGATACACAACACGCATGTACACAAGCTATAGCTTCATCACTTCAACCATGATGCACCACACACCAACACGGATGCACACAAAATCAGGTTAGGGGTCAAAACTATTGACACCCCTAAAAGTTTCTTAGAAATAAAATAGTCAAAAGATTAGTATTTGGTCCCATATTCCTAGCACTGCAATAGCTACATCAAGCGTGTGACTCATAGGGCGGCACACAATTGTCCCAGCGTCGTAGGATGTCATTGTAAATAACAATTTGTTCTTAACTGACTTGCCTAGTTAATTAAAGGTGTCAAAATCCAGAACAGCTTCAATGCACCTTGGAATAGATTCTACAAGTGTCTGGAACTCTATTGGAGGGATGTGACATCATTCTTTGGTGTTTTGTTGGTGGTAGAAAACACTGTCAGGCGCCACTCCAGAATCTCCCATTATTATTACATTGGATGTTTCTGGTGACAGACGGCCATGGCATATGGTTTACGTTTTCTTGTTCATCAAACCATCCAGTGACTACTTGTGCCCTGTGTCCTGGTATCCATAACAATGGCCTGCCCAGGATTTTTATACATGAGCTTGTTAATTGCTTAATTAACTCAGGAACCACAACATGCTTTCAATTTACTTTGTGTCCCTCATTTTTACTCAAGTGTTTTCATTATTTTGGCAGCTACTTAGGTATCAGTGGAGGTTGGAATGGAGTCAATGGAATGAACCATGTGTTTAAATTTTTTATTTAACTAGGCAAGTCAGTTAAGAACACATTCTTATTTTCAATGACGGCCTAGTGGGTTAACTGCCTGTTCAGGGGCAGAACGACAGATTTGTACCTTGTCAGCTCGGGGGTTTGAACTTGCAACCTTCCGTTTACTAGTCCAACGCTCTAACCACTAGGCTACCCTGCCGCCCCGTTTAATACCATTCCATTGACTCCATTCCATTGGAGCGAGCCGTTCTCAGCAGCCTCCACTGATATGGATGGATCCACACAGACACATGTGGCGAACTGTAAAATAGATACCGTGTAGATCTCTGATAATCCTCTGGAGTTGGTTCTCTCCTACTGATGTCTTGTTACACATGATGGTGGTGCTGAGATCAGTAGCAAGGATGGGGGGGGGATCAAGGAGTCTGCAACCGGCTGCAAAGTATCACACAAAGAGCATTGGCACAGTTTATAATGTAGACTACAATAACAACCTCTGTAAATAATCCTAAACATTATCCAGATCCCAGCATCCCCATCCTGTCACTACTACTGTTGTTTTCTCTATTCATGGGCCCTGCAATTAAACAAATACTTCCAAATCGATTGTACTCATCATCATCATATCGATCGGCAGACAGACAGACAGAACAAAACGGCGACAACAAAAGTATTCAGGGATCCTCGTCTCCCAATAATGACATCACACAGCAGTGGGCTTCCCACTGACGTAATGGCTTGGTACATTTGACTAATATTTTGCCACAACAAAATCATTAAAGCTCTATCGTTGTTTGGTATTTTTGGACAACATTTAAGTCAGTGTCGTCGGGCTACGTTCCTAAATAAACAGAGATATTGAGAGTGCAGTCGCAGACAGGAACATGTACCTGCTGTTCCGAGGCTACAAGCTCTGGCAGCCAACAGCTGATACAGATATAGGTTGTCATTAATACAGACAACCTAGTTTATTAGATATAATCAGAAGTAAACGTACTTGTAGAGATTCTCAGGCAGTTCCCAAGTTTACAGCAGGAGTGAACATGCTACCACCGTTAAGGCTGGGCATTCATAACGATTGACACCTTCATTAGCCAATAGCTGCGCGCAATATCGTCCCAACCAGCATAGTTCGTTTGCAGAATATTAGGTCAATAAACCAGCAGACTGAAGTCATGTGACATGTCCCAGTGTCACACTGAAAGTTTCACAACTCAAACACAATGCAAACCAATAAAATGTAATTGAAAATTAGACACACCAAAAATATAAAATAGAGGATTCAAATGTATTGATAAAAATAAAAATAAACATTTGTAAGAGAGGTACAAACAAAAACAAAACATTCAAAAGAGCTTGTAAACAATAGATTATGTCATCATTTTTGCATATAAAATTTTTGTTTTGTTTTTATTGTTATTATCAAAAAGCTGTTACTCGGTTGTCTGCTGTCTCTGGTGACATTAAAACACGCAGAAACCATAACAACATGCAAAAATAAACTTGCAAAATGATTATAGCGGTTTTATAAACGGTTCTTTATTTCCAGAGTAGATGCTGCTATTCAGAGTGTCCCACTCAGCCTGGAATAAAACAGGTTAATTAAACTATCTAAGCCTACAACCTTCCTTACTCCTAATTTCTTCCTAAATCCACTCCATATTGTAAGGACCAATACTCCTATCAGAAAAGCCAAGTGACATTTACTCATGAGGTGCTGACCTGTTGCATCCTCTACATGGAAAATGCTTGGGAGTAAAAAGTAAATTTATTTTATTTTTGAAATGTAGTGAAGTAAAAGTCAAAGTTGTCAAAATAGAAATAGTAAAGTACAGATACCTAAAAAAAAATGGCTTAAGTAGTACTTTAAAGTACTTGCACTTATTTACTTTTCACCACTGATTATAAGGCATCAAAAATGACATATAAAGCATTATAGGTCTGAATATGAGAAAGAGTTAATAAACGTTTATGTTAACTTATGTATATTTGCTCCTCTGTTCATGCATCTTGGTTGTAGAGCAAAGTACCCTAGTTACAGTTGGAGGCTGAGGGGAAATCTGCCACAGGTGAACTCCAATCGATGATGTTCTCCTAATGAACCTCAGAAAATAATGCCTGAAAAAATGATAGTCGGTGTAGTTTTCCATAAAGTCGTATTAACCTACAACTGTCAGGGTAGGCATCTAGCCCACATCAGGGTTTTGAAGTCAACTTCCATTGTCCTCTAAAGACTTGTTCACATTGGCAGTTTGAAGTGACTCATCCTTTTTTTCTTTTTTTTTTGCATATCCGATTTGAGTGTTCTTTTTCCTGCAATCTGAAAAGCACATGGAGGCTGATATTTCAAGCCACATTCCAAACCCCCTTTCGTAGGTGGTTTGAAGTCAGATACAAATCTGATTTCAGGCAGTGTGACTTGTGTCTGAATGGTTGAATCTGATTTCTTTGCCCCAAAAGCATTTTTTTAGACTGTTATTTGGCATATCTTGTTGCTTGCTACAGTAACTACTCTGTTGACAGTTTGACAAGAACATGTGGTAGCTAACTAGCACGCTAATTACAAACAAACAGCTACCAAGTTAACTAGTTGACTCCGGTGGCTTTCCTAAAATGACTTGTTTTGAAGCTGTAAAAATATTCTTACACTATCATTTTGAACATTAAGAGCGACTGGGAAACTTCCATGGCAACCATTGTTTTTATTTTTTTTAAATCATGGCAACCATTGTTGTCACCTTAGCTTCTGATTGATAGGAAGCATGAGCACCACCACCGATCAGCCTACACCACTGAACACACACCTGTCATTACCATGACAACTAGCATATAGACATGTCAGCAAATGACTGCTGTCTGAACACACACAAAGTCGATTTGTCAGTATTCAAAAGCAGATTTGAAAGCAAGATGTCTTGACCACCCTCTGGCTGTTCTCTAGACAGATATCTTGACCACCCTCTGGCTGTTTTCTAGACAGATATCTTGACCTCTGGCTGTTTTCTAGACAGATATCTTGACCACCCTCTGGCTGTTCTCTAGACAGATGTCTTGACCTCTGGCTGTTATCCAGACAGATATCTTGACCTCTGGCTGTTATCTAGACAGATGTCTTGACCTCTGGCTGTTTTCTAGACAGATATCTTGACCACCCTCTGGCTGTTCTCTAGACAGATGTCTTGACCACCCTCTGGCTGTTATCCAGACAGAAATTTTGACCTCTGGCTGTTATCCAGACAGATATCTTGACCTCTGGCTGTTATCCAGACAGATATCTTGACCTCTGGCTGTTATCCAGACAGATATCTTGACCTCTGGCTGTTATCCAGACAGATATCTTGACCTCTGGCTGTTATCCAGACAGATGTCTTGACCTCTGGCTGTTATCTAGACAGATGTCTTGACCGCTGGCTGTTATCCAGACAGATGTCTTGACCTCTGGCTGTTATCCAGACACATGTCTTGACCTCTGGCTGTTATCCTGACAGATGTCTCTATTTCATTATGACAGACCAGCTAGATCTACTGTCTCTATTATAATATGACAGACCAGCTAGATCTACTGTCTCTGTAATATGACAGACCAGCTAGATCTACTGTTTCTATTATATTATGGCAGACCAGCTAGATCTACTGTCTCTATTATATTATGACAGACCAGCTAGATCTACTGTCTCTATTATATTATGACAGACCAGCTAGATCTACGGTCTCTGTAATATGACAGACCAGCTAGATCTACTGTCTCTATTATAATGTGACAGACCAGCTAGATCTACTCTCTCTCTTATAATATGACAGACCAGCTAGATCTACTGTCTCTGTATTATGACAGACCAACTAGATCTACTGTCTCTATTATATTATGACAGACCAGCTAGATCTACTGTCACTATTATATTATGACAGACCAGCTAGATCTACTGTCTCTATTTCATTATGACAGACCAGCTAGATCTACTGTCTCTATTATAATATGACAGACCAGCTAGATCTACTGTCTCTATTATATTTTGACAGACCAGCTAGATCTACTGTCTCTATTATATTATGACAGACCAGCTAGATCTACCGTCTCTATTATATTATGACAGACCAGCTAGATCTACTGTCTCTATTATAATGTGACAGACCAGCTAGATCTACTGTCTCTATTATATTATGACAGACCAGCTAGATCTACCGTCTCTATTATATTATGACAGACCAGCTAGATCTACTGTCTCTATTATATTATGACAGACCAGCTAGATCTACTGTCTCTATTATAATATGACAGACCAGCTAGATCTACTGTCTCTATTATATTATGACAGACCAGCTAGATCTACTGTCTCTATTATATTATGA
This sequence comes from Oncorhynchus kisutch, assembly GCF_002021735.2. Classification (NCBI taxonomy): domain Eukaryota; kingdom Metazoa; phylum Chordata; class Actinopteri; order Salmoniformes; family Salmonidae; genus Oncorhynchus; species Oncorhynchus kisutch. The sequence continues at coordinate 40,910,036 of NC_034200.2, read as the reverse complement.
CAGACCAGCTAGAACTACTGTCTCTATTATAATATGACAGACCAGCTAGACCTACTGTCTCTATTATATTATGACAGACCAGCTAGAACTACTGTCTCTATTATAATATGACAGACCAGCTAGATCTACTGTCTCTATTATAATATGACAGACCAGCTAGACCTACTGTCACAATTATATTACGACAGACCAGCTAGACATACTGTCACAATTATATTACGACAGACCAGCTAGATCTACTGTCTCTATTTCGTTATGACAGACCAGCTAGATCTACTCTATATTATATGACAGACCAGCTAGATCTACTGTCACTATTATATTTTGACAGACCAGCTAGATCTACTGTCTCTGTAATATGACAGACCAGCTAGATCTACAGTCTCTATTATATTATGACAGACCAGCTAGATCTACTGTCTCTATTATATTACGACAGACCAGCTAGATCTACTGTCTCTATTTCATTATGACAGACCAGCTAGATCTACTCTCTCTATTATAATATGACAGACCAGCTAGATCTACTGTCTCTATTTCATTATGACAGACCAGCTATATCTACTCTCTCTATTATAAATGACAGACCAGCTAGATCTGCTGTCTCTATTATATTTTGACAGACCAGCTAGATCTACTGTCTCTATTTCATTATGACAGACCAGCTAGATCTACTGTCTCTATTTCATTATGACAGACCAGCTATATCTACTCTCTCTATTATAATATGACAGACCAGCTAGATCTACTGTCTCTATTTCATTATGACAGACCAGCTATATCTACTCTCTCTATTATAATATGACAGACCAGCTAGATCTACTGTCTCTATTATATTTTGACAGACCAGCTAGATCTACTGTCTCTATTTCATTATGACAGACCAGCTAGATCTACTCTCTCTATTATAATATGACAGACCAGCTAGATCTACTGTCTCTATTATATTTTGACAGACCAGCTAGATCTACTGTCTCTATTTCATTATGACAGACCAGCTAGATCTACTGTCTCTATTATAATGTGACAGACCAGCTAGATCTACTGTCTCTATTATATTTTGACAAACCAGCTAGATCTACTGTCTCTGTAATATGACAGACCAGCTAGATCTACTCTCTCTATTATAATATGACAGACCAGCTAGATCTACTGTCTCTATTATAATATGACAGACCAGCTAGATCTACTGTCTCTATTATATTATGACAGACCAGCTAGATCTACTGTCTCTATTATATTATGACAGACCAGCTAGATCTACTGTCTCTATTATATTATGACAGACCAGCTAGATCTACTGTCTCTATTATATTATGACAGACCAGCTAGATCTACTGTCTCTATTATAATATGACAGACCAGCTAGAACTACTGTCTCTGTAATATGACAGACCAGCTAGATCTACTGTTTCTATTATATTATGGCAGACCAGCTAGATCTACTGTCTCTATTATATTATGACAGACCAGCTAGATCTACTGTCTCTATTATATTATGACAGACCAGCTAGATCTACGGTCTCTGTAATATGACAGACCAGCTAGATCTACTGTCTCTGTTATAATGTGACAGACCAGCTAGATCTACTCTACTCTCTCTCTTATAATATGACAGACCAGCTAGAACTACTGTCTCTATTATAATATGACAGACCAGCTAGACCTACTGTCTCTATTATATAATGACAGACCAGCTAGAACTACTGTCTCTATTATATTATGACAGACCAGCTAGATCTACTGTCTCTATTATATTATGACAGACCAGCTAGAACTACTGTCTCTATTATAATATGACAGACCAGCTAGACCTACTGTCTCTATTATATAATGACAGACCAGCTAGAACTACTGTCTCTATTATAATATGACAGACCAGCTAGATCTACTGTCTCTATTATAATATGACAGACCAGCTAGACCTACTGTCACAATTATATTACGACAGACCAGCTAGACCTACTGTCACATTATATTACGACAGACCAGCTAGATCTACTGTCTCTATTTCGTTATGACAGACCAGCTAGATCTACTCTATATTATATGACAGACCAGCTAGATCTACTGTCACTATTATATTTTGACAGACCAGCTAGATCTACTGTCTCTGTTATATTATGACAGCACCAGCTTAGAACTACTAGTCTCTCTCTATTCATTATGACAGACCAGCTAGATCTACTGTCTCTATTATATTATGACAGACCACTAGATCTACTACTGTCTCTATTTATTATGACAGACCAGCTAGATCTACTGTCTCTATTATAATATACGACAGACCCTTAGACCTACTGTCATCTAATTTCTATTATGACAGACCAGCTAGATCTTACTGTCTCTATTATATTATGACAGACCAGCTAGATCTACTGTCTCTATTTCATTATGACAGACCAGCTAGATCTACTCTCTCTATATTATATGACAGACCAGCTAGATCTACTGTCTCTCTATTATATTTATGACAGACCAGCTAGATCTACTGCTCGTAATTGACGCCAGCTAACTACTGCTCTATTATCATATGACAGACCAGCTAGACTACTGTCTCTATTATATTACGACAGACCAGCTAGATCTACTGTCTCTATTATAATATGACAGACCAGCTAGATCTACTGTCTCTATTATAATATGACAGACCAGCTAGACCTACTGTCACAATTATATTACGACAGACCAGCTAGATCTACCGTCTCTATTATATTATGACAGACCAGCTAGACTACTGTCTCTATTATAATATGACAGACCAGCTAGATCTACAGTCTCTATTATATTATGACAGACCAGCTAGTTCTACTGTCTCTATTTATTATGACAGACCAGCTAGATCTACTGTCTCTATTATATTACGACAGACCAGCTAGATCTACTGTCTCTATTTCATTATGACAGACCAGCTAGATCTACTCTCTCTATTATAATATGACAGACCAGCTAGATCTACTGTCTCTATTATATTATGACAGACCAGCTAGATCTACTGTCTCTATTATATTATGACAGACCAGATAGAACTACTGTCTCTATTATATTATGACAGACCAGCTAGATATACTGTCTCTATTATATTATGACAGACCAGCTAGAACTACTGTCTCTATTAATATGACAGACCAGCTAGATATACTGTCTCATTATATTATGACAGACCAGCTAGATCTACTGTCTCTGTAATATGACAGACCAGCTAGATCTACTGTCTCTATTATATTATGACAGACCAGCTAGATCTACTGTCTCTATTATATTATGACAGACCAGCTAGATCTACTGTCTCTATTATATTATGACAGACCAGCTAGATCTACTGTCTCTATTATATTATGACAGACCAGCTAGATCTACTGTCTCTATTATAATATGACAGACCAGCTAGATCTACTGTCTCTATTATTTATTATGACAGACCAGCTAGATCTACTGTCTCTATTAATAATGACAGACCAGCTAGATCTACTGTCTCTATTATATTATGACAGACCAGCTAGATCTACTGTCTCTATTATATTATGACAGACCAGCTAGATCTACTGTCTCTATTTCATTATGACAGACCAGCTAGATCTACTGTCTCTATTATATTATGACAGACCAGCTAGATCTACTGTCTCTATTATATTATGACAGACCAGCTAGATCTACTCTCTCTATTGTAATATGACAGACCAGCTAGATCTACTGTCTATGTAATATGACAGACCAGCTAGATCTACAGTCTCTATTATATTATGACAGACCAGCTAGTTCTACTGTCTCTATTTCATTATGACAGACCAGCTAGATCTACTGTCTCTATTTCATTATGACAGACCAGCTAGATCTACTCTCTCTATTATAATATGACAGACCAGCTAGATCTACTGTCTCTATTATATTTTGACAGACCAGCTAGATCTACTATCTCTATTTCATTATGACAGACCAGCTAGATCTACTGTCTCTATTATAATATGACAGACCAGCTAGACCTACTGTCACAATTATATTACGACAGACCAGCTAGATCTACCGTCTCTATTATATTATGACAGACCAGCTAGACTACTGTCTCTATTATAATATGACAGACCAGCTAGATCTACAGTCTCTATTATATTATGACAGACCAGCTAGTTCTACTGTCTCTATTTCATTATGACAGACCAGCTAGATCTACTGTCTCTATTATATTACGACAGACCAGCTAGATCTACTGTCTCTATTTCATTATGACAGACCAGCTAGATCTACTCTCTCTATTATAATATGACAGACCAGCTAGATCTACTGTCTCTATTATATTTTGACAGACCAGCTAGATCTACTGTCTCTATTATATTATGACAGACCAGCTAGATCTACTGTCTCTATTATATTATGACAGACCAGCTAGATCTACTGTCTCTATTATAATATGACAGACCAGCTAGATCTACTGTCTCTATTATATTATGACAGACCAGCTAGATCTACTGTCTCTATTATATTATGACAGACCAGCTAGATCTACTGTCTCTATTATATTATGACAGACCAGCTAGATCTACTGTCTCTATATATTATGACAGACCAGCTAGATCTACTGTCTCTATTATATTATGACAGACCAGCTAGATCTACTGTCTCTATTATATGACAGACCAGCTAGATCTACTGTCTCTATTATATTATGACAGACCAGCTAGATCTACTGTCTCTGTAATATGACAGACCAGCTAGATCTACTGTCTCTATTATATATGACAGACCAGCTAGATCTACTGTCTCTATTATATTATGACAGACCAGCTAGATCTACTGTCTCTATTATATTATGACAGACCAGCTAGATCTACTGTCTCTATTATATTATGACAGACCAGCTAGATCTACTGTCTCTATTATATTATGACAGACCAGCTAGATCTACTGTCTCTATTTATTATGACAGACCAGCTAGATCTACTGTGTCTGTAAAATGACAGACCAGCTAGATCTACTGTCTCTATTATATTATGACAGACCAGCTAGATCTACTGTCTCTATTATATTATGACAGACCAGCTAGATCTACTGTCTCTATTATATTATGACAGACCAGCTAGATCTACTGTCTCTATTATATTATGACAGACCAGCTAGATCTACTGTCTCTATTATTATGACAGACCAGCTAGATCTACTGTCTCTATTATATTATGACAGACCAGCTAGATCTACTGTCTCTATTATATTATGACAGACCAGCTAGATCTACTGTCTCTATTATTATGACAGACCAGCTAGATCTACTGTCTCTATTATATATGACAGACCAGCTAGATCTACTGTCTCTATTATATTATGACAGACCAGCTAGATCTACTGTCTCTATTATAATATGACAGACCAGCTAGATCTACTGTCTCTATTATATTATGACAGACCAGCTAGATCTACTGTCTCTATATATATGACAGACCAGCTAGATCTATGTCTCTATTATATTATGACAGACCAGCTAGATCTACTGTCTCTATTATATTATGACAGACCAGCTAGATCTACTGTCTCTATTATATTATGACAGACCAGCTAGATCTACTGTCTCTATTATATTATGACAGACCAGCTAGATCTACTGTCTCTATTATATTATGACAGACCAGCTAGATCTACTGTCTCTATTATATTATGACAGACCAGCTAGATCTACTGTCTCTATATATTATGACAGACCAGCTAGATCTACTGTCTCTATTATAATATGACAGACCAGCTAGATCTACTGTCTCTATTATAATATGACAGACCAGCTAGATCTACTGTCTCTATTATATTATGACAGACCAGCTAGATCTACTGTCTCTATTATATTATGACAGACCAGCTAGATCTACTGTCTCTATTATATTATGACAGACCAGCTAGATCTACTGTCTCTATTATATTATGACAGACCAGCTAGATCTACTGTCTCTATTATATTATGACAGACCAGCTAGATCTACTGTCTCTATTATATTATGACAGACCAGCTAGATCTACTGTCTCTATTATATTATGACAGACCAGCTAGATCTACTGTCTCTATTATATTATGACAGACCAGCTAGATCTACTGTCTCTATTATATTATGACAGACCAGCTAGATCTACTGTCTCTATTATATTATGACAGACCAGCTAGATCTACTGTCTCTATTATATTATGACAGACCAGCTAGATCTACTGTCTCTATTATATTATGACAGACCAGCTAGATCTACTGTCTCTATTATATTATGACAGACCAGCTAGATCTACTGTCTCTATTATATTATGACAGACCAGCTAGATCTACTGTCTCTATATATGACAGACCAGCTAGATCTACTGTCTCTATTATATTATGACAGACCAGCTAGATCTACTGTCTCTATATATATGACAGACCAGCTAGATCTACTGTCTCTATTATATTATGACAGACCAGCTAGATCTACTGTCTCTATTATATTATGACAGACCAGCTAGATCTACTGTCTCTATTATATTATGACAGACCAGCTAGATCTACTGTCTCTATTATATTATGACAGACCAGCTGGATCTACTGTCTCTATTATAATTATGACAGACCGGTTAGATCTACTGTCTCTATTATATTATGACAGACCAGCTAGATCTACTGTCTCTATTATATTATGACAGACCAGCTAGATCTACTGTCTCTATTATATTATGACAGACCAGCTAGATCTACTGTCTCTATTATATTATGACAGACCAGCTAGATCTACTGTCTCTATTATAATATGACAGACCAGCTAGATCTACTGTCTCTATTATTATTGACAGACCAGCTAGATCTACTGTCTCTATTATATATGACAGACCAGCTAGATCTACTGTCTCTATTATATTATGACAGACCAGCTAGATCTACTGTCTCTATTATATTATGACAGACCAGCTAGATCTACTGTCTCTATTATATTATGACAGACCAGCTAGATCTACTGTCTCTATTATATATGACAGACCAGCTAGATCTACTGTCTCTATTATATTATGACAGACCAGCTAGATCTACTGTCTCTATTATATTATGACAGACCAGCTAGATCTACTGTCTCTATTATATTATGACAGACCAGCTAGATCTACTGTCTCTATTTCATTATGACAGACCAGCTAGATCTGTCTCTATTATATATGACAGACCAGCTAGATCTACTGTCTCTATTATAATTATGACAGACCAGCTAGATTNAATTTGACAGACCAGCTAGATCTACTGTCTCTATTATATTAGACAGACCAGTAGATCTACTGTCTCTATTATATTTGACAGACCAGCTAGATCTACTGTCTCTATTAATATGACAGACCAGCTAGATCTACTGTCTCTATTATATTATGACAGACCAGCTAGATCTACTGTCTCTATTATATTATGACAGACCAGCTAGATCTACTGTCTCCTATTATATTATGACAGACCAGCTAGATCTACTGTCTCTATTATAGTTTGACAGACCAGCTAGATCTACTGTCTCTATTATATTATGACAGACCAGCTAGATCTACTGTCTCTATTATATTATGACAGACCAGCTAGATCTACTGTCTCTATTATATTATGACAGACCAGCTAGATCTACTGTCTCTATATTATGACAGACCAGCTAGATCTACTGTCTCTATTATATTATGACAGACCAGCTAGATCTACTGTCTCTATTATATATGACAGACCAGCTAGATCTACTGTCTCTATTATATATGACAGACCAGCTAGATCTACTGTCTATTATATTATGACAGACCAGCTAGATCTACTGTCTCTATTATATTATGACAACCAGCTAGATCTACTGTCTCTATAATATGACAGACCAGCTAGATCTACTGTCTCTATTATATTATGACAGACCAGCTAGATCTACTGTCTCTATAATATTATGACAGACCAGCTAGATCTACTGTCTCTATTATATATGACAGACCAGCTAGATCTACTGTCTCTATTATTATGACAGACCAGCTAGATCTACTGTCTCTATTATAATATGACAGACCAGCTAGATCTACTGTCTCTATTATATTATGACAGACCAGCTAGATCTACTGTCTCTATTATATTATGACAGACCAGCTAGATCTACTGTCTCTATTAATATGACAGACCAGCTAGATCTACTGTCTCTATTATATTATGACAGACCAGCTAGATCTACTGTCTCTATTTCATTATGACAGACCAGCTAGATCTACTGTCTCTATTATATTATGACAGACCAGCTAGATCTACTGTCTCTATTATATTATGACAGACCAGCTAGATCTACTGTCTCTGTAATATGACAGACCAGCTAGATCTACTGTCTCTATTATATTATGACAGACCAGCTAGATCTACTGTCTCTATTATAATATGACAGACCAGCTAGATCTACTGTCTCTATTATATATGACAGACCAGCTAGATCTACTGTCTCTATTTATTATGACAGACCAGCTAGATCTACTCTCTCTATTATATTATGACAGACCAGCTAGATCTACTGTCTCTAATATTATGACAGACCAGCTAGATCTACTGTCTCTATTATATATGACAGACCAGCTAGATCTACTGTCTCTATAAATATGACAGACCAGCTAGATCTACTGTCTCTATTATATTATGACAGACCAGCTAGATCTACTGTCTCTATTATATTATGACAGACCAGCTAGATCTACTGTCTATTATATATGACAGACCAGCTAGATCTACTGTCTCTTTTATATTATGACAGACCAGCTAGATCTACTGTCTCTATTATATTATGACAGACCAGCTAGATCTACTGTCTCTATTAATTTTGACAGACCTGCTAGATCTACTGTCTCTATTATATTATGACAACCAGCGATACGATCGTGACTGCTGCGTTATGATAATTATGACAAGACCAGCTAGATCTACTGTCTCTATTATATTTGACAGACCAGCTAGATCTACTGTCTCTATAATATGACAGACCAGCTAGATCTACTGTCTCTATTATATTATGACAGACCAGCTAGATCTACTGTCTCTATTATATTATGACAGACCAGCTAGATCTACTGTCTCTATTATATTATGACAGACCAGCTAGATCTACTGTCTCTATTAATATGACAGACCAGCTAGATCTACTGTCTCTATTATATTATGACAGACCAGCTAGATCTACTGTCTCTATTAATATTTGACAGACCAGCTAGATCTACTGTCTCTATTATATTATGACAGACCAGCTAGATCTACTGTCTCTATTATATTATGACAGACCAGCTAGATCTACTCTCTCTATATAATATGACAGACCAGCTAGATCTACTGTCTCTGTAATATGACAGACCAGCTAGATCTACTGTCTCTATATATATTATGACAGACCAGCTAGATCTACTGTCTCTATTATATATGACAGACCAGCTAGATCTACTGTCTCTATTTATGATACAGACAGCTAGATCTACTGTCTCTATTAATATGACAGACCAGCTAGATCTACTGTCTCTATATTATTATGACAGACCAGCTAGATCTACTGTCTCTATTTATTATGACAGACCAGCTAGATCTACTGTCTCTATTTATTATGACAGACCAGCTATATCCTGTCTCTATTATATTATGACAGACCAGCTAGATCTACTGTTCTATTTATTATGACAGACCAGCTAGATCTACTGTCTCTATATAATATGACAGACCAGCTAGATCTACTGTCTCTGTAATATGACAAACCAGCTAGATCTACTGTCTCTATTATATTTTGACAGACCAGCTAGATCTACTGTCTCTATTATAATATGACAGACCAGCTAGATCTACTGTCTCTATTATATTATGACAGACCAGCTAGATCTACTGTCTCTATTATAATATGACAGACCAGCTAGATCTACTGTCTCTGTAATATGACAGACCAGCTAGATCTACTGTCTCTATTATTATGACAGACCAGCTAGATCTACTGTCTCTATTATATATTATGACAGACCAGCTAGATCTACTGTCTCTATTATATGACAGACCAGCTAGATCTACTGTCTCTATTATATTATGACAGACCAGCTAGATCTACTGTCTCTATTATAATATGACAGACCAGCTAGATCTACTGTCTCTTTATATTATGACAGACCAGCTAGATCTACTGTCTCTATTAATTATGACAGACCAGCTAGATCTACTGTCTCTATTATATTTGACAGACCAGCTAGATCTACTGTCTCTATTATAATATGACAGACCAGCTAGATCTACTGTCTATTATTATTATGACAGACCAGCTAGATCTACTGTCTCTATTATAATATGACAGACCAGCTAGATCTACTGTCTCTTATATTATGACAGACCAGCTAGATCTACTGTCTCTATTTATTATGACAGACCAGCTAGATCTACTGTCTCTCTATTATATTGACAGACCAGCTAGATCTACTGTCTCTTATATTATGACAGACCAGCTAGATCTACTGTCTCTATTATATTTGACAGACCAGCTAGATCTACTGTCTCTATAATATGACAGACCAGCTAGATCTACTGTCTCTATTATATTATGACAGACCAGCTAGATCTACTGTCTCTATTATATTATGACAGACCAGCTAGATCTACTGTCTCTATTATATTATGACAGACCAGCTAGATCTACTGTCTCTATTATAATATGACAGACCAGCTAGATCTACTGTCTCTGTAATATGACAGACCAGCTAGATCTACTGTCTCTATTATATTATGACAGACCAGCTAGATCTACTGTCTCTATTATATTATGACAGACCAGCTAGATCTACTGTCTCTATATATTATGACAGACCAGCTAGATCTACTGTCTCTATTATATTATGACAGACCAGCTAGATCTACTGTCTCTATTATAATATGACAGACCAGCTAGATCTACTGTCTCTATAATATGACAGACCAGCTAGATCTACTGTCTCTATTATATTATGACAGACCAGCTAGATCTACTGTCTCTATTATATTATGACAGACCAGCTAGATCTACTGTCTCTATTATATATGACAGACCAGCTAGATCTACTGTCTCTATTATATTATGACAGACCAGCTAGATCTACTGTCTCTATTATATATGACAGACCAGCTAGATCTACTGTCTCTATTTATTATGACAGACCAGCTAGATCTACTGTCTCTATTATATTATGACAGACCAGCTAGATCTACTGTCTATTATAATATGACAGACCAGCTAGATCTGATCTACGTCCCTATTATATTTTGACAGACCAGACTAGATCTAATGTCTCTGTAATATGACACACCAGATAGATTTATTTTTCTATATATTTTGGACAGACCAGCTGATTACTGTCTCTATTATAATATTCCGACCAGCCTAGATCTACTCTCTCTATTATAATATGACCAGGACAGTAGAATCTTACTGCTTATTATAATATGAAAGACCAGCTAGATCTACTGTCTCTGTAATATGACAGACCAAGCTGATCATTACTGTCTCAATTTTAGTATGACAGACCAGATAGATATACTGTCTCTATTATATTTTGGACATACCAGCTAGGTCTACTGTCTATGTAATATGACAGACCCCCCCCCCAGCTAATACTGTCTCTCTTATATATACAGACCAGCTAGAGTACTCTCTCTATTATCATATGAAAGACCAGCTAGATCTACTTCTCTTATAATATGACAGACCAGCTAGATACTGTCTCTGTAATATGACAGACCAGCTAGATCTACTCTATTATATTATGGCAGACCAGCTAGATCTACTGTCTCTATTATAGTTTGACAGACCAGCTAGATCTACTGTCTTTATTATAATCTGACAGACCAGCTAGACCTACTGTCCCAATTATATTATGACAGACCAGCTAGAACTACTGTCTCTATTATAATATGACAGACCAGCTAGATCTACTGTCTCTATTATATTATGACAGACCAGTTAGATCTACTGTCTCTGTAATATGACAAACCAGCTAGATTTACTGTCTCTATTATAGTTTGACAGACCAGCTAGATCTACTGTCTCTATTATAATCTGACTGACCAGCTAGATCTACTGTCAATTATATTATGACAGACCAGCTAGAACTACTGTCTCTATTATAATATGACAGACCAGCTAGATCTACTGTCTCATTTTATTATGACAGACCAGCTAGATCTACTGTCTCATGTAATTATGACAGACCAGCTAGATCTACTCTCTCTATTATAATATGAAAGACCAGCTAGATCTACTGTCTCTGTAATATGACAGACCAGCTAGATCTACTGTCTCTATTATATTATGACAGACCAGCTAGATCTACTGTCTCTATTATAGTTTGACAGACCAGCTAGATCTACTGTCTTTATTATAATCTGACTGACCAGCTAGACCTACTGTCCCAATTATATTATGACAGACCAGCTAGAACTACTGTCTCTATTATAATATGACAGACCAGCTAAATCTACTGTCTCTATTATATTATGACAGACCAGCTAGATCTACTGTCTCTGTAATATGACAAACCAGCTAGATTTACTGTCTCTATTATATTTTGACAGACCAGCTAGATCTACTGTCTCTATTATAATATGACAGACCAGCTAGATCTACTGTGTCTATTATAATATGACAGACCAGCTAGATCTACTGTCTCTATTATAATATGAAAGACCAGCTAGATCTACTGTCTCTGTAATATGACAGACCAGCTAGATCTACTGTCTCAATTTTATTATGACAGACCAGCTAGATCTACTGTCTCTGTAATATGACAGACCAGCTATATCTACTGTCTCTATTATATTATGACAGACCAGCTAGATCTACTGTCTCTATTATAGTTTGACAGACCAGCTAGATCTACTGTCTCTATTATAATCTGACTGACCAGCTAGACCTACTGTCACAATTATATTATGACAGACCAGCTAGAACTACTGTCTCTATTATAATATGACAGACCAGCTAGATCTACTGTCTCAATTTTATTATGACAGACCAGCTAGATCTACTGTCTCTATTATATTTTGACAGACCAGCTAGATCTACTGTCTCTGTAATATGACAGACCAGCTATATCTACTGTCTCTATTATATTATGACAGACCAGCTAGATCTACTGTCTCTATTATATTTTGACAGACAAGCTAGACCTACTGTCACAATTATATTATGACAGACCAGCTAGATCTACTGTCTCTATTATAATATGAAAGTCCAGCTAGATCTACTGTCTCTATTTATTATGACAGACCAGCTAGATCTACTGTCTCTATTATATTATGACAGACCAGCTAGATCTACTGTCTCTATTATAGTTATGACAGACCAGCTAGATCTACTGTCTCTATTATATCTGACAGACCAGCTAGATCTACTGTCTCTGTAATATGACAGACCAGCTAGATCTACTGTCTCTATTATATTATGACAGACCAGCCAAATCTACTGTCTCTATTATATTTTGACAGACCAGCTAGACCTACTGTCACAATTATATTATGACAGACCAGCTAGATCTACTGTCTCTATTTTATTATGACAGACCAGCTAGATCTACTCTCTCTATTATAATATGAAAGATCAGCTAGATCTGCTGTCTCTGTAATATGACAGACCAGCTAGATCTACCGTCTCTATTATATTATGACAGACCAGCTAGATCTACTGTCTCTATTATAGTTTGACAGACCAGCTAGATCTACTGTCTCTTATATTATGATAGACCAGCTAGATCTACTGTCTCTGTAATATGACAAACCAGCTAGATCTACTGTCTCTATTATATTATGACAGACAAGCTAGATCTACTGTCTCTATTATATTATGACGGACCAGCTAGATCTACTGTCTCTATTTCATTATGACAGACCAGCTCTATCTACTGTCTCTATTATATTATGACAGACCAGCTAGACCTACAGTCTCTATTTCATTATGACAGACCAGCTAGATTTACTGTCTCTATTATAATATGACAGACCAGCTAGATCTACTGTCTCTATTATATTATGACAGACCAGCTAGATCTACTGTCTCTGTAATATGACAAACCAGCTAGATTTACTGTCTCTATTATATTTTGACAGACCAGCTAGATCTACTGTCTCTATTATAATATGTAAGGGAAGACCCCCCTGAAGTGGACAAAAATGAATGGCAACACATTGGCACCGGACGAACCATACACACATTGGACAATACCACCCAATTGGACGCCAATTCGTGCAAAGTTGATGGCAAATGTCATATGGCTATTGCCAGTTGTAACACTTCAAAAATCCAACAGGGGGTGAGTGCGCTCCACTGTGGTTTTTCATATTGGAAATGGACATCAAGTCAACATCCAAAAGCAAAATTTGGAAAAAATGATTTTTTTTGTCAAAAATTATCACCCCTTAAAAAAGTGCTTTCTGGACCGTTTTTCGAAATTCTTTCGATTTTTTTGTCAATTACACATGTGTAAGAACTGTATGAATATACTTTTGTCCAATTTTATTAGCATATTTTTTATTTTTTTTTACATGCGCATAAGAAATATGTTTTGTCCATTTACAATGTGATTTCATAGGAAGTCAAAAGTCAAAAGTCAAAAATGTCAAAATTTAGTAAAAAACTTCACACACCCTTAAAAAAGTGCTTTCTGGACCGTTTTTCAAAATTCTTTCCATTTTTGTGTCAATTACACATGTATAAGAACTGTATCAACATACTTTTGTCCAATTTTATTAGCATATTTTTTTATTTTTTACATGCGCATAAGAAATATGTTTTGTCCATTTACAATGTGATTTCATAGGAAGTCAAAAGTCAAAAGTCAAAAATGTCAAAATGTTGTAAAAAACTTCACACACCCTTAAAAAAGTGCTTTCTGGACCGTTTTTCAAAATTCTTTCCATTTTTGTGTCAATTACACATGTATAAGAACTGTATCAACATACTTTTGTCCAATTTTATTAGCCAAATTTTTATTTTATTTTTACATGCGCATAATGAGCGATGGAAACGAGCAACTATCACTGCCAGGCCATCCCGAGTTCATCTGGCCAGTCAATTTTGCATTTCTGCAGGATTTTTGAACATGTTTTGTCCATTTACAATGTGATTTCATATGAAGTCAAAAGTCGAAAATTTGAACTTTTTAAAAAACTTATACCCTCGTAAAAAAAGTTCTTTCTGGACCGTTTTTCGAAATTGTTTCGATTTTATGTCAATTCATCATGTGTTTTTTTGGGGCCAAATACCATAAGAAATTTGACATGTTCAAAAATCCTGCAGAAATGCAAAATTGACTGGCCAGATGAACTCGGGATGGCCTGGCAGTGATAGTTGCTCCTTTCCATCGCTCATTGTGTTGACTTCATCATGTCCATTTTGTGATGTTTTTTCACTGTTTAATCATATTGCAAGTGTACGGGCATTTGCAATATGGTTCAATGGGCATTTACCATATGAAATTTGACATGCTCAAAAATCCTGCAGAAATGCAAAATTGACTGGCCAGATGAACTCGGGATGGCCTGGCAGTGATAGTTGCTCCTTTCCATCGCTCATTGTGTTGACTTCATCATGTCCATTTTGTGATGTTTTTTCACTGTTTAATCATATTGCAAGTGTACGGGCATTTGCAATATGGTTCAATGGGCATTTACCATATGAAATTTGACATGCTCAAAAATCCTGCAGAAATGCAAAATTGACTGGCCAGATGAACTCGGGATGGCCTGACAGTGATAGTTGCTCCTTTCCATCGCTCATTGTGTTGACTTCATCATGTCCATTTTGTGATGTTTTTTCACTGTTTAATCATATTGCAAGTGTACGGGCATTTGCAATATGGTTCAATGGGCATTTACCATATGAAATTTGACATGCTCAAAAATCCTGCAGAAATGCAAAATTGACTGGCCAGATGAACTCGGGATGGCCTGACAGTGATAGTTGCTCCTTTCCATCGCTCATTGTGTTGACTTCATCATGTCCATTTTATGATGTTTTTTCACTGTTGAATCATATTGCAAATTTACATGCATTGTTGTGCAACTGGTAACCCAAAAATAAAAATATGGTGATTTCATTATGTCCATTTGTTTATGTTTTCTTACTTTTGCAAAGTCACTGGCATTTGCAATATGGTTCAATGGGCAGGTACCATCACGAATTTGTCATGCTATAAAAATCCTCAGGGAATGTGAAATTGACTGGCCTGATGAACACAGGATGGCCTGGCAGTGATAGTTGCTCCTTTCCATCGCTCGTTGTGTTGACTTCATCATGTCCATTTTGTGATGTTCTTTCACTGTTGAATCATATTGCAAGTGTACGTGCATTGTTGTGCAACTTGTCTTCTCCAAGGTGGCATAGCAGTTCAGACGTCTTTTGTCCTCGTCTTGTCGTGTCCTGTATATATATATATATTTACAACTTTTTCACATACATTTTATTTTTATTTTCCATCAACTCATCTTCAAAACACTCTCCTGCAACCCGCCTCACCAATGTATATTTATAAAAAAGTATTATTTACCTCAGATCTGTAATCCTCCAAGAAGCTAGCCAGAAACTCCAAGAAGCTAGCCTGAAACTAGCCAGAAGCTAATCCAGAAGCTAGTTCAGAAGCTAGTTAGCTCCTTTACTGGCAAATCGTTAATATTCAGCTAACCACGGTTTGTGGTCATCAGCTATCCTTTAGCTCGAAAATCTATCGCCAGTTCTGTACGGCGCAGCGCGGCTCGGAACGGAACATACCGGACCAATTTTTCTCTCCATGTCCCTGGACATTCATACCCGGATCTCACAGCTAGCTAGCTGCTATCCGTGTGACCATCGGCCTTCGTCGATTCCGGAGCAAACATCAATTATTCCGGAGCTAGCAAGCTCCGTCAATCACTCCTGAGTTCCATCAATCACACCTGGGCTGCAGTCACCTATCCGGACCCGTTTTACTGCCTTCGCGGAGCCCCACCGGGCCTTCACAACTGGACTGCCGACGTTATCTACCCGAAGGAGTTATTCGGCCGGCTCCTCCGTCGCGACGTTACCTGAACGCCCATCTGCGGCCTGCTAACCGTTAGCTGTCTTACCGGCTGCTATCTGAATAGACAATCGGACAATTTTTTTATTATTATTTTTTTTAATTATTTTTTAAATTATTATTATTATCTTTTCTTCTTGGGCCTCTATAACTATATCTATTGTTTTTATTTTTGTTGTTGTTGTGTGATTTGGATTAATCCCCTCTACCACACGGAACCCCACTAATCTACTGACGGAACGTAAGGGGTGGCTAACAGACCTCCATCCTATGCTAGCTTGCTACCGATGCCCTGGCTAGCTGTCTAAATCACCAACCAACCTCTCCACTCACCGGACCCTTTTGATCACTCGACTAAGCATGCCTATCCTTAATGTCAATATGTCTTGTCCATTTCTGTTCTGGTTAGTGTTTATTGGCTTATTTCACTGTAGAGCCTCTAGTCCTGCTCACTATACCTTATCCAACCTATTAGTTCCACCACCCACACATGCAATGACATCTCCTGGTTTCAACGATGTTTCTAGAGACAATATCTCTCTCTTCATCACTCAATACCTAGGTTTACCTCCACTGTATTCACATCCTACCATACATTTGTCTGTACATTATACCTTGATGCTATTTTATCGCCCCCAGAAACCTCCTTTTACTCTATGTTCCAGACGTTCTAGACGACCAATTCTCATAGCTTTTAGCCGTACCCTTATTCTACTCCTCCTATGTTCCTCTGGCGATGTAGAGGTGAATCCAGGCCCTGCAGTGCCTAGCTCCACTCCTATTCCCCAGGCGCTCTCTTTTGACGACTTCTGTAACCGTAATAGCCTTGGTTTCATGCATGTTAACATTAGAAGCCTCCTCCCTAAGTTTGTTCTATTCACTGCTTTAGCACACTCTGCCAACCCGGATGTTCTAGCTGTGTCTGAATCCTGGCTTAGGAAGACCACCAAAAATTCTGAAGTTTTAATTCCAAACTACAACATTTTCAGACAAGATAGAACTGCCAAAGGGGGCGGTGTTGCAATCTACTGCAAAGATAGCCTGCAGAGTTCTGTCCTACTATCCAGGTCTGTACCCAAACAATTTGAACTTCTACTTTTAAAAATCCACCTCTCTAAAAACAAGTCTCTCACCGTTGCCGCCTGCTATAGACCACCCTCTGCCCCCAGCTGTGCTCTGGACACCATATGTGAACTGATTGCCCCCCATCTATCTTCAGAGTTCGTGCTGCTAGGCGACCTAAACTGGAACATGCTTAACACCCCAGCCATCCTACAATCTAAACTTGATGCCCTCAATCTCACACAAATAATCAATGAACCTACCAGGTACCTCCCCAAAACCTTAAACACGGGCACCCTCATAGATATCATCCTAACCAACTTCCCCTCTAAATACACCTCTGCTGTCTTCAACCAAGATCTCAGCGATCACTGCCTCATTGCCTGCATCCGTAATGGGTCAGCGGTCAAACGACCTCCACTCATCACTGTAAAACGCTCCCTGAAACACTTCTGCGAGCAGGCCTTTCTAATCGACCTGGCCGGGGTATCCTGGAAGGATATTGATCTCATCCCGTCAGTAGAGGATGCCTGGATATTTTTTAAAAATGCCTTCCTAACCATCTTAAATAAACATGCCCCATTCAAGAAATTTAGAACCAGGAACAGATATAGCCCTTGGTTCTCCCCAGACCTGACTGCCCTTAACCAACACAAAAACATCCTATGGCGTTCTGCATTAGCATCGAACAGCCCCCGTGATATGCAGCTGTTCAGGGAAGCTAGAAATCATTATACACAGGCAGTTAGAAAAGCCAAGGCTAGCTTTTTCAAGCAGAAATTTGCTTCCTGCAACACTAACTCAAAAAAGTTCTGGGACACTGTAAAGTCCATGGAGAATAAGAACACCTCCTCCCAGCTGCCCACTGCACTGAAGATAGGAAACACTGTCACCACTGATAAATCCACCATAATTGAGAATTTCAATAAGCATTTTTCTACGGCTGGCAGAGAGAATAAAGTAGATGTCACGGGTCAAAATTTTTATTGATGACCCTATGTGAACCTATGTGAACTCTATGTGAACCCTATGTAGTGATGACGTGTGCATGTCTTCTGGTCAGGCAAGCCTGGTTAGGTGGGGGCTATGGGGTGAGTAAGGGTCCATTTGACAGGCCGTTAATGATTGATGACCCAAGCCTGATAGGCAAGCCTGGTTAGGTGGGGGCTATGGGGTGAGTAAGGGTCCCTTTGACAGGCCGTTAATGATTGATGACCCAAGCCTGATTTATGACCCTATGTAATGATTTATGACCCTATGTCATGTAGAAAGGTGCATGCCCGGGGTTGAGTAAGGGACCATGTGTCAGGTCAACCGGTTACTGTTTCTCACGGTTTGGGTTGGTTAAGGCCCCTTATAAAGCCGCTGAACAATACCTGTTTAAGACTGTACATGATAACCCCCCTGAATATTAAACAAAAATGACACCTATGCCAATTTTAGGGATGTTATGCTCGGCTTGTCATGAACCCAGTGACCAAAGCCTTGAAGAAGTTCTGTGTGAAGCTCCAGAATGTTTTAAAGGATTTTTGGGTACGAGTGAGGGCCACATGTCTTACATATTCCACCCGGAGGATTCTACGGTAAAGATATTCACAGACCGTGGACCCAAACCCCTTTATCCTGCAAAACCTGGGAGTTTTCCCCCGGCTCTGGGGATGAGAGAATGGCTAAACATCAGGCTGGCTCTTTGTAAAATTGAACAGGTCCTAAGTGTTACAAATGTGCCAGGATATGCGTTGGAAGAACAGGTCTGCGGCCGCAGTGATCTCAAGGCTCTAAGAATTGCTTCAATGGACTATAGCCCTGACAACAAAGTGACAATTTTAGCCTGTGACCTTTATGATAAGGCTAATGCTACAAAGTCTGTCAATTCTCCGGTAGCTTCCAGAGCACGCAAACATGTAAACTTTTTTATTCCTGTGTTTAGTTTTAAATGGGTGGATTATCCAATTTTCATAACACTTATGAATAAGCTGGACATTCTCTTCCAAAATGGGGAACAGTTAAAGCGCTGGGCGAGGCTTTCCTTGAGACAGAGTCAAGACCAAAAGGCCCGACGGAGGATCTACCCCTGGAGTGAAAACTTACCATGTGTTGATGGACATAGCAAGAGAGCCTTGCCTTTTGAGGGTGAACTCGACACGGACAATGGCGGTTGGTTGCATAAGCTCCCAGGATCTGTAAGAAAGGCATCGTAAAATACCTTAAGAATGTAACGATATAAAATGTATGTACTAAATATTTTGAATGAAATAAATGGTTTTAAAATCAGAATCTCACCACGTTATGAACTCTCGCGTTTGTTCACTCTTAGCGCAGTCTGTCCCTGAGAAAAATCTTGCGGAAAAAGCCATGTGCGCGCGCATGTGCGTGAGGGAGTTTTCTGTAGTGGCTGTGTGTGTGTGTGTGTGTGTGTGTGTGTGTGTGTGTGTGTGTGTTTCAAAAACAGAAAAAGGGGGGCGGGTTGTTTGTTAAAAAAATACCATTGCATGCCTGGTGGGTCGTTTGAAACCAAGGTTTACACTAGCCTGCAAAACAGATGCCTACCCCCCAACAATAATATTGTGTCTTACGACTCCTAATCTTAAAGGCCTTTCATAAAACTATTTTTTTAGGTGGGCTAAAAAAGTCATTCATCCCAGCGATGTCGAGAACAACACACCCCATGCATCTAGGTGCTAGCACCCCGGAGATTTTAGAAGCTCCAAAAGGATCCTAATGTTTAGACACACCCAATACCATGTGTTTGAAATGTGTCAAATATACCATGGGCGGGGGTATAGCCCGAAAAAAACGACAAACCCCAAATGCTATGTAAAAAAATCATTCAGGGGTTTTTCTCTAGGTCGTAGGGTACAAAAGCGCTAGAAACCATGGGCAATGTTAGCAGCGTTTTAGTTCCGATGCAAACAGCACCTCCAGAAACTCCAAGAATCGTTATCGGACTGAAGCGTTAAAAAAGATAATCGGGGAAAAAAGTCTAATGGATCTATCGCAAGGTGAGTTCTTGAAATAAATCTTTATTAGATTTGGTTGTTGTTGGGGAATTGTTTGAAAAGCGTGGGATGTTATAGAAATATTAAACAATCATTAGGATCAGTATGCTTACCGTATAACAAGGCAATATTAGCTAAAGTGATTATAGCTTTAATATTGTCGAATGTTTTATAGATTCTGAAGCATTCACGCAGATACTCCGAGGTATAACTGAGCTCGAACCATCCAATGGGGCTCCGAAACAAAGTGCCGACAAACAAACGCCTGCCCTGAATTGTCAACGTAAGTAAGCTCCAAGAATTCCATACATAAAAATATTTATACCTTAAAAACAAAAAGTGTGGGCATCTTATATTAAAAGTTATTTTATATGTTTACAGAGGACCTAAAGCCTAGAAGGTTAAACGATGCCCTATGGAGCCTGAACGGTTTCTGCGAAGCATATGACTACGAGACAATTCTGCCCTACTCCCAGGATGTATTTACACAAAAGCAGCGAACAGAGACTTTAAACGGCAGGTCAACTCCCCTTGGCCAGGACAACGTTGTCCCCCATATTTCTAAACACCAAAGGATAATTAGTGCTCAGATCCACAGTTCCGCTTCACCCGAACAATTCTACTTGGCCGATATTCACGAGACGTCGTTCCAAGGACTAGGTATGAATCAATTATATATTATTATTTATATATATTATTATTTTAATATTTATATATTTTTTTTATGCCGGAATATGTTAAAACAAGGCCTAATGCTGTTTTTTGTTTGTTTGTTTGTTTTTTTCAGGCTCACCATCTACCGGACCTGCAGATGCTGTAATACAGGTTGAACCAAGACATCAGCCCATGGTTTCAGAGCTTCTTCAGAACAGCCCTCGTCAAAAAAGCCGAGGTATTTAATTAATGTATTGTTAATATATAGGCTTATATCTGAAATGTATTTGGCATTTTTAACATATTTTAGGGTTAATAACCTATTTGTGTATGTATTATTTTTATTTCAGACTCCTCACAGGCTTATGAACACAACGCACAAACATCGGAGGATGCCCAGACAAGCATCCCCGAGGAGGCTCCAAAGACACCAGCGAAACCTGATGATGTCAAAGATTTAAATGACATTTCTGAGGTAGACGATTTGATGTTCTGTGAAGCTGCCAACCTTCTTGAATCGGCCAATTCTGTGGGGGAAACAGCAGATTCTGAAATAGACCAAGAACGTTTTTTCAAAGCGTTTACCCTGGGTTTAAAATCACGAAAGGCTCTACTCCAGAGGCGCATGTGTATTCTACTCGAGCATCAATACAATCAGGATGTGTCATTCTGGCGTAGCGAGCTACCCCGTATGTTAAAAAACATTAGGGCTAAAACAAGCAAATACCGCCGTTAAAAAACACACATGTAAACACACACACACACACACACACATCCTTAATTAGACAGATGGCGCCCCCTATAGACCAAAGTGAGACAATTGAAACCCTCTTAGCCAGGATCCCTACAGAGCTCCAAGATATAGTTAACCATATGAATGATTCGGGGGTAATTGACATAATGACAATAGATGAAAATCTATTATCCCAGATTCCCTCCGAACTCATAGACATTATTACACGTATGAATGAGTCAGGGCCTTCCGAGGAAAACATGTTAACACAGATTCCCGAAACCATCATATCTCTAATTACCCAGCTTAACGCGAGCCCTAGGTTTAATTCGGCCCCACAGACACCTCTAAGACAGCCTTTAACAACATTGTCCGAAGAGTCTGAAAGTCAATATGATGTTTTTGAACAGTTGGACAAATGTCTAGCAAATCTGGAGGGGGGCGGTCTTGAGATCAGTGTACAGAACGAGAGCGCTAGGTTTAATTCGGCACCCCAGACACCTATAAATCAGCCTTTAACACCAATGTCCGAAGAGTCTGAAACCCAATACGATGTTTTTGAACAGTTGGACAATTGCCTAGCAAATCTGGAGGGGGGAGGTCTTGATCGAAGTGTACATGTTTTGCGTCGAAATAAATTCAACAATATTGAGGTTCGCCAGTTTTTCAATTTCGCATGGGGGGGTCAGATTCGGGAATATGCTGTGTTTTACGTAATGCTTATGGACACTTTGAATGAACTGTTAGCGAGGATTAGAGATTATAGCGAACCTAGGGATCTCTTACAGTTGGAAATTTGTGGAGACAGTCTACAGAGCAAGGTATCGCTTATTTTACAGAATGGTGAAGCAGAGCTTGAACAATTTGTTAAACTGCTAGAACGCCTTGTTCAGTCAAATTTAAACGTGCTAGCAGATAGGACCCTCGAACTTGTAGTACAATTAGTACGCCAACCACAAGGGGGCGGGGGTCAGAGACGAAAGCTCGAGAGTTTAATGCAGTCCGAAATCATAAGCAATAAAAGGGCCTATCTCATAAACGTTCACAATCCAGGTAATAAGCTATGTTTTGCCATAGGTTTGGCCCACTTACTCAGCCCAGGATGTACGGATCAAGCCGCGTTACATAAAGCTCGAGAGCTACAAACTGCGGTGGGTCTCGGTATACAGGATGCTGTGGCTTTCTCAGACATAGTCAAATTTGAAAACTTTCTGAACATCAAGATTGTGGTTTTGTACCACAGTAGGGCTAATGACGCTCTCCTCAAGTTCCAAAATATACCCGAACCACATCCTAAGACTATGTACTTTTATGTGCAAAATGAGCATTACTATGCCGTAACTAACATCACAGCCTTTTTAGGCGCGCCATATGTCTGTCCAGCCTGTCATACCTGCTACACACGCATGGGGGGGCACTCGTGCCGTTACAACTGTTCAGTATGTCTGGATAAACATTGCCCTATGCAGCCGCTAAACTTGACCCCCTGTGCGGATTGTCACCGCACATGTCGTTCGGCCTACTGTTACGAAAAACACAAAACTGAAACATGGCATCCCAAGGCATGTAAATCTGTAAGCAGTTGTGACATTAACAAGAAATGTCCAAAATGTCATTGCAATTACAACCTTAAAATAGATAGCCCTAAACCTCATGTTTGTGGAATTATACACTGCCCAATCTGTAAAGGTCCTTTGAAAAGCAGAGACGCGGAAGCGGTTCAAGAAGTAACACATGAGTGTTACATTCAGCCCTTGGCTGAAGATGAACATACAGAGAAATATGTGTTTTATGATTTTGAGACAACTCAGCAATCAGGGGTTCATTTGCCTATTTTTGTGTCAACCATGACTTTCAAGGGTGAAAAATGGTCGGCCGAGGGACCCGATTGTGCCCGACTCTTTCTAAAACATTTTAGAAAAGCCCAGTACAGAAACTTCACGTTTATAGCTCACAATGCTAGGGCCTATGACTCCTATCTGCTTCTGAACCCTTTGATACAGCAAGGCGTGGCACCCAGTGTCATAGCTCAAGGGAGTAAAATATTATGCTTTGTTGACCCCGCCTTCAAACAGAGATACATTGACAGCTTAAGCTTCTTACCCATGAGATTGGCTCAAAATCATAAAACACATATTTCTCTGTATGTTCATCTTCAGCCAAGGGCTGAATGTAACACTCATGTGTTACTTCTTGAACCGCTTCCGCGTCTCTGCTTTTCAAAGGACCTTTACAGATTGGGCAGTGTATAATTCCACAAACATGAGGTTTAGGGCTATCTATTTTAAGGTTGTAATTGCAATGACATTTTGGACATTTCTTGTTAATGTCACAACTGCTTACAGATTTACATGCCTTGGGATGCCATGTTTCAGTTTTGTGTTTTTCGTAACAGTAGGCCGAACGACATGTGCGGTGACAATCCGCACAGGGGGTCAAGTTTAGCGGCTGCATAGGGCAATGTTTATCCAGACATACTGAACAGTTGTAACGGCACGAGTGCCCCCCCATGCGTGTGTAGCCGGTATGACAGGCTGGACAGACATATGGCGCGCCTAAAAAGGCTGTGATGTTAGTTACGGCATAGTAATGCTCATTTTGCACATAAAAGTACATAGTCTTAGGATGTGGTTCGGGTATATTTTGGAACTTGAGGAGAGCGTCATTAGCCCTACTGTGGTACAAAACCACAATCTTGATGTTCAGAAAGTTTTCAAATTTGACTATGTCTGAGAAAGCCACAGCATCCTGTATACCGAGACCCACCGCAGTTTGTAGCTCTCGAGCTTTATGTAACGCGGCTTGATCCGTACATCCTGGGCTGAGTAAGTGGGCCAAACCTATGGCAAAACATAGCTTATTACCTGGATTGTGAACGTTTATGAGATAGGCCCTTTTATTGCTTATGATTTCGGACTGCATTAAACTCTCGAGCTTTCGTCTCTGACCCCCGCCCCCTTGTGGTTGGCGTACTAATTGTACTACAAGTTCGAGGGTCCTATCTGCTAGCACGTTTAAATTTGACTGAACAAGGCGTTCTAGCAGTTTAACAAATTGTTCAAGCTCTGCTTCACCATTCTGTAAAATAAGCGATACCTTGCTCTGTAGACTGTCTCCACAAATTTCCAACTGTAAGAGATCCCTAGGTTCGCTATAATCTCTAATCCTCGCTAACAGTTCATTCAAAGTGTCCATAAGCATTACGTAAAACACAGCATATTCCCGAATCTGACCCCCCCATGCGAAATTGAAAAACTGGCGAACCTCAATATTGTTGAATTTATTTCGACGCAAAACATGTACACTTCGATCAAGACCTCCCCCCTCCAGATTTGCTAGGCAATTGTCCAACTGTTCAAAAACATCGTATTGGGTTTCAGACTCTTCGGACATTGGTGTTAAAGGCTGATTTATAGGTGTCTGGGGTGCCGAATTAAACCTAGCGCTCTCGTTCTGTACACTGATCTCAAGACCGCCCCCCTCCAGATTTGCTAGACATTTGTCCAACTGTTCAAAAACATCATATTGACTTTCAGACTCTTCGGACAATGTTGTTAAAGGCTGTCTTAGAGGTGTCTGTGGGGCCGAATTAAACCTAGGGCTCGCGTTAAGCTGGGTAATTAGAGATATGATGGTTTCGGGAATCTGTGTTAACATGTTTTCCTCGGAAGGCCCTGACTCATTCATACGTGTAATAATGTCTATGAGTTCGGAGGGAATCTGGGATAATAGATTTTCATCTATTGTCATTATGTCAATTACCCCCGAATCATTCATATGGTTAACTATATCTTGGAGCTCTGTAGGGATCCTGGCTAAGAGGGTTTCAATTGTCTCACTTTGGTCTATAGGGGGCGCCATCTGTCTAATTAAGGATGTGTGTGTGTGTGTGTGTGTGTTTACATGTGTGTTTTTTAACGGCGGTATTTGCTTGTTTTAGCCCTAATGTTTTTTAACATACGGGGTAGCTCGCTACGCCAGAATGACACATCCTGATTGTATTGATGCTCGAGTAGAATACACATGCGCCTCTGGAGTAGAGCCTTTCGTGATTTTAAACCCAGGGTAAACGCTTTGAAAAAACGTTCTTGGTCTATTTCAGAATCTGCTGTTTCCCCCACAGAATTGGCCGATTCAAGAAGGTTGGCAGCTTCACAGAACATCAAATCGTCTACCTCAGAAATGTCATTTAAATCTTTGACATCATCAGGTTTCGCTGGTGTCTTTGGAGCCTCCTCGGGGATGCTTGTCTGGGCATCCTCCGATGTTTGTGCGTTGTGTTCATAAGCCTGTGAGGAGTCTGAAATAAAAATAATACATACACAAATAGGCTATTAACCCTAAAATATGTTAAAAATGCCAAATACATTTCAGATATAAGCCTATATATTAACAATACATTAATTAAATACCTCGGCTTTTTTGACGAGGGCTGTTCTGAAGAAGCTCTGAAACCATGGGCTGATGTCTTTGTTCAACCTGTATTACAGCATCTGCAGGTCCGGTAGATGGTGAGCCTGAAAAAAACAAACAAACAAACAAAAAACAGCATTAGGCCTTGTTTTAACATATTCCGGCATAAAAAAAATATATAAATATTAAAATAATAATATATATAAATAATAATATATAATTGATTCATACCTAGTCCTTGGAACGACGTCTCGTGAATATCGGCCAAGTAGAATTGTTCGGGTGAAGCGGAACTGTGGATCTGAGCACTAATTATCCTTTGGTGTTTAGAAATATGGGGGACAACGTTGTCCTGGCCAAGGGGAGTTGACCTGCCGTTTAAAGTCTCTGTTCGCTGCTTTTGTGTAAATACATCCTGGGAGTAGGGCAGAATTGTCTCGTAGTCATATGCTTCGCAGAAACCGTTCAGGCTCCATAGGGCATCGTTTAACCTTCTAGGCTTTAGGTCCTCTGTAAACATATAAAATAACTTTTAATATAAGATGCCCACACTTTTTGTTTTTAAGGTATAAATATTTTTATGTATGGAATTCTTGGAGCTTACTTACGTTGACAATTCAGGGCAGGCGTTTGTTTGTCGGCACTTTGTTTCGGAGCCCCATTGGATGGTTCGAGCTCAGTTATACCTCGGAGTATCTGCGTGAATGCTTCAGAATCTATAAAACATTCGACAATATTAAAGCTATAATCACTTTAGCTAATATTGCCTTGTTATACGGTAAGCATACTGATCCTAATGATTGTTTAATATTTCTATAACATCCCACGCTTTTCAAACAATTCCCCAACAACAACCAAATCTAATAAAGATTTATTTCAAGAACTCACCTTGCGATAGATCCATTAGACTTTTTTCCCCGATTATCTTTTTTAACGCTTCAGTCCGATAACGATTCTTGGAGTTTCTGGAGGTGCTGTTTGCATCGGAACTAAAACGCTGCTAACATTGCCCATGGTTTCTAGCGCTTTTGTACCCTACGACCTAGAGAAAAACCCCTGAATGATTTTTTTACATAGCATTTGGGGTTTGTCGTTTTTTTCGGGCTATACCCCCGCCCATGGTATATTTGACACATTTCAAACACATGGTATTGGGTGTGTCTAAACATTAGGATCCTTTTGGAGCTTCTAAAATCTCCGGGGTGCTAGCACCTAGATGCATGGGGTGTGTTGTTCTCGACATCGCTGGGATGAATGACTTTTTTAGCCCACCTAAAAAAATAGTTTTATGAAAGGCCTTTAAGATTAGGAGTCGTAAGACACAATATTATTGTTGGGGGGTAGGCATCTGTTTTGCAGGCTAGTGTAAACCTTGGTTTCAAACGACCCACCAGGCATGCAATGGTATTTTTTTAACAAACAACCCGCCCCCCTTTTTCTGTTTTTGAAACACACACACACACACACACACACACACACACACACACACACAGCCACTACAGAAAACTCCCTCACGCACATGCGCGCGCACATGGCTTTTTCCGCAAGATTTTTCTCAGGGACAGACTGCGCTAAGAGTGAACAAACGCGAGAGTTCATAACGTGGTGAGATTCTGATTTTAAAACCATTTATTTCATTCAAAATATTTAGTACATACATTTTATATCGTTACATTCTTAAGGTATTTTACGATGCCTTTCTTACAGATCCTGGGAGCTTATGCAACCAACCGCCATTGTCCGTGTCGAGTTCACCCTCAAAAGGCAAGGCTCTCTTGCTATGTCCATCAACACATGGTAAGTTTTCACTCCAGGGGTAGATCCTCCGTCGGGCCTTTTGGTCTTGACTCTGTCTCAAGGAAAGCCTCGCCCAGCGCTTTAACTGTTCCCCATTTTGGAAGAGAATGTCCAGCTTATTCATAAGTGTTATGAAAATTGGATAATCCACCCATTTAAAACTAAACACAGGAATAAAAAAGTTTACATGTTTGCGTGCTCTGGAAGCTACCGGAGAATTGACAGACTTTGTAGCATTAGCCTTATCATAAAGGTCACAGGCTAAAATTGTCACTTTGTTGTCAGGGCTATAGTCCATTGAAGCAATTCTTAGAGCCTTGAGATCACTGCGGCCGCAGACCTGTTCTTCCAACGCATATCCTGGCACATTTGTAACACTTAGGACCTGTTCAATTTTACAAAGAGCCAGCCTGATGTTTAGCCATTCTCTCATCCCCAGAGCCGGGGGAAAACTCCCAGGTTTTGCAGGATAAAGGGGTTTGGGTCCACGGTCTGTGAATATCTTTACCGTAGAATCCTCCGGGTGGAATATGTAAGACATGTGGCCCTCACTCGTACCCAAAAATCCTTTAAAACATTCTGGAGCTTCACACAGAACTTCTTCAAGGCTTTGGTCACTGGGTTCATGACAAGCCGAGCATAACATCCCTAAAATTGGCATAGGTGTCATTTTTGTTTAATATTCAGGGGGGTTATCATGTACAGTCTTAAACAGGTATTGTTCAGCGGCTTTATAAGGGGCCTTAACCAACCCAAACCGTGAGAAACAGTAACCGGTTGACCTGACACATGGTCCCTTACTCAACCCCGGGCATGCACCCTTCTACATGACATAGGGTCATAAATCATTACATAGGGTCATAAATCAGGCTTGGGTCATCAATCATTAACGGCCTGTCAAATGGACCCTTACTCACCCCATAGCCCCCACCTAACCAGGCTTGCCTATCAGGCTTGGGTCATCAATCATTAACGGCCTGTCAAATGGACCCTTACTCACCCCATAGCCCCCACCTAACCAGGCTTGCCTGACCAGAAGACATGCACACGTCATCACTACATAGGGTTCACATAGAGTTCACATAGGTTCACATAGGGTCATCAATCAAAATTTTGACCCGTGACATCTACTTTATTCTCTCTGCTGGCCATGCTTTCCACCTGGCTACTCCTACCCCGGACAACAGCACTGCACCCCCAACAGCAACTCGCCCAAGCCTTCCCCATTTCTCCTTCTCCCAAATCCATTCAGCTGATGTTCTGAAAGAGCTGCAAAATCTGGACCCCTACAAATCAGCCGGGCTAGACAATCTGGACCCTTTCTTTCTAAAATTATCTGCCGAAATTGTTGCCACCCCTATTACTAGCCTGTTCAACCTCTCTTTCGTGTCGTCTGAGATTCCCAAAGATTGGAAAGCAGCTGCGGTCATCCCCCTCTTCAAAGGGGGGGACACTCTTGACCCAAATTGCTACAGACCTATATCTATCCTACCGTGCCTTTCTAAGGTCTTCGAAAGCCAAGTCAACAAACAGATTACCGACCATTTCGAATCTCACCATACCTTCTCTGCTATGCAATCTGGTTTCAGAGCTGGTCATGGGTGCACCTCAGCCACGCTCAAGGTCCTAAACGATATCTTAACCGCCATCGATAAGAAACATTACTGTGCAGCCGTATTCATTGATCTGGCCAAGGCTTTCGACTCTGTCAATCACCATATCCTCATCGGCAGACTCGACAGCCTTGGTTTCTCAAATGATTGCCTCGCCTGGTTCACCAACTACTTCTCTGATAGAGTTCAGTGTGTCAAGTCGGAGGGTCTGCTGTCCGGACCTCTGGCAGTCTCTATGGGGGTGCCACAGGGTTCAATTCTTGGACCGACTCTCTTCTCTGTATACATCAATGAGGTCGCTCTTGCTGCTGGTGAGTCTCTGATCCACCTCTACGCAGACGACACCATTCTGTATACTTCCGGCCCTTCTTTGGACACTGTGTTAACAACCCTCCAGGCAAGCTTCAATGCCATACAACTCTCCTTCCGTGGCCTCCAATTGCTCTTAAATACAAGTAAAACTAAATGCATGCTCTTCAACCGATCGCTACCTGCACCTACCCGCCTGTCCAACATCACTACTCTGGACGGCTCTGACTTAGAATACGTGGACAACTACAAATACTTAGGTGTCTGGTTAGACTGTAAACTCTCCTTCCAGACCCATATCAAACATCTCCAATCCAAAGTTAAATCTAGAATTGGCTTCCTATTTCGCAACAAAGCATCCTTCACTCATGCTGCCAAACATACCCTTGTAAAACTGACCATCCTACCAATCCTCGACTTTGGCGATGTCATTTACAAAATAGCCTCAAATACCCTACTCAACAAATTGGATGCAGTCTATCACAGTGCAATCCGTTTTATCACCAAAGCCCCATATACTACCCACCATTGCGACCTGTACGCTCTCGTTGGCTGGCCCTCGCTTCATACTCGTCGCCAAACCCACTGGCTCCATGTCATCTACAAGACCCTGCTAGGTAAAGTCCCCCCTTATCTCAGCTCGCTGGTCACCATAGCATCTCCCACCTGTAGCACACGCTCCAGCAGGTATATCTCTCTAGTCACCCCCAAGACCAATTCTTTCTTTGGCCGCCTCTCCTTCCAGTTCTCTGCTGCCAATGACTGGAACGAACTACAAAAATCTCTGAAACTGGAAACACTTATCTCCCTCACTAGCTTTAAGCACCAACTGTCAGAGCAGCTCACAGATTACTGCACCTGTACATAGCCCACCTATAATTCAGCCCAAACAACTACCTCTTTCCCAACTGTATTTAATTTTTATTTATTTATTTATTTTGCTCCTTTGCACCCCATTATTTTTTTATTTCTACTTTGCACATTCTTCCATTGCAAAACTACCATTCCAGTATTTTACTTGCTATATTGTATTTACTTTGCCATCATGGCCTTTTTTTGCCTTTACCTCCCTTCTCATCTCATTTGCTCACATTGTATATAGACTTGTTTATACTGCATTATTGACTGTATGTTTGTTTTTACTCCATGTGTAACTCTGTGTCGTTTTATCTGTCGAACTGCTTTGCTTTATCTTGGCCAGGTCGCAATTGTAAATGAGAACTTGTTCTCAACTTGCCTACCTGGTTAAATAAAGGTAAAATAAAAAATAAATAAATAAAAACTGGTAACCCAAAAATAAAAATATGGTGATTTCATTATGTCCATTTGTTTATGTTTTCTTACTTTTGCAAAGTCACTGGCATTTGCAATATGGTTCAATGGGCAGGTACCATCACGAATTTGTCATGCTATAAAAATCCTCAAGGAATGTGAAATTGACTGGCCTGATGAACACAGGATGGCCTGGCAGTGATAGTTGCTCCTTTCCATCGCTCGTTGTGTTGACTTCATCATGTCCATTTTGTGATGTTTTTTCACTGTTGAATCATATTGCAAGTGTACGTGCATTGTTGTGCAACTGGTAACCCAAAAATAAAAATATGGTGATTTCATTATGTCCATTTGTTTATGTTTTCTTACTTTTGCAAAGTCACTGGGCATTTGCAATATGGTTCAATGGGCAGGTACCATCACGAATTTGTCATGCTATAAAAATCCTCAAGGAATGTGAAATTGACTGGCCTGATGAACACAGGATGGCCTGGCAGTGATAGTTGCTCCTTTCCATCGCTCGTTGTGTTGACTTCATCATGTCCATTTTGTGATGTTTTTTCACTGTTGAATCATATTGCAAGTGTACGTGCATTGTTGTGCAACTGGTAACCCAAAAATAAAAATATGGTGATTTCATTATGTCCATTTGTTTATGTTTTCTTACTTTTGCAAAGTCACTGGCATTTGCAATATGGTTCAATGGGCAGGTACCATCACGAATTTGTCATGCTATAAAAATCCTCAAGGAATGTGAAATTGACTGGCCTGATGAACACAGGATGGCCTGGCAGTGATAGTTGCTCCTTTCCATCGCTCGTTGTGTTGACTTCATCATGTCCATTTTGTGATGTTTTTTCACTGTTGAATCATATTGCAAGTGTACGTGCATTGTTGTGCAACTGGTAACCCAAAAATAAAAATATGGTGATTTCATTATGTCCATTTGTTTATGTTTTCTTACTTTTGCAAAGTCACTGTGCATTTGCAATATGGTTCAATGGGCAGGTACCATCACGAATTTGTCATGCTATAAAAATCCTGCAGGAATGTGAAATTGACTGGCCCGATGAACTTGGGATGGCTGGGCAGTGATTCTGGTTAATCTCAGTCGCTCGTTAGGGTTGATTTCAGAATGTCACTTTGGTGATGGTACCTCACTGTTTAAACATATTGCAAATGGACAAGAGTCACCAGCAAGTCACCGTCCGTCAGTCAATTAGATATCATTCTGACACCAAACTGATACAAACTGACACCAAACCCACTTTTTCCAACTCGTTTAGTAGCCAACTATCACATACTTCAGAGCTGGCCCAAAATTCACAAAGCCTTCGGTTCAAACCAATAAAAAAACATAAAACACGTAGTTACGTTCTAGCTGCGGGTCCATTTCTTATGTTATGTGTAGGCCTAGCTGAGGCGACCCCGAATCCCAAGTTTCGGCTCGATCGGTCATTTGGTGTCCGAGCAAAACCCTAATTGGTGCTGAAAATCCACTTTTTTCCATGACTTGCTACGGGGTCCTTGAATGAGCTATCGGACAGAAACGTTGGGGTCCGTCTCTATGGAACGAGACGGTCGCAATGCACCTAGTCTTGCGTTTCTGAGACTTTTCTAAATGTCGTCATTTTCGTAACGGTCAAAATGAATTGAAGTCATTGCAAATGTACGAGGCTGTTTCTCGGTCCGAGAACCTTCTAGAGCCACGTAACTCACCACGCACTATTGACCGGAGGTCTAGAACAGGATTCTAAAGTTTCGGAACTCTAGGTCTGACGGTTCTTTTTTAGCTCGAACAAAGCTAACTATTGCAGTCACTGTCTGTCTCTACGCACCCCAATACGTCCCTCCATCCAAGTTGTGTTTTAGGGTGATTTATTTTTCCTTTGAAATTTTATGGGAAAAATGACTGATTTACAGTTCATGGGGGTTGCCTAATCACATATATGAAGTTTTGGAAAGATCTGACTTTTTTAACCCCTCGAAACAGCCCAAGAGACACCAATTATGACACTTCCGGTTGGCACAGGAAGCTATAAATCAACACATATCCTCACTGGGGTATGCTTTTACAGAATCCTGAGTTTTAAGTCCTTACGTTAAGAATTGACTGATTTACACAGGGTTGAATGCACTATGTCTATCAAACTGCAGGCAGGGTATGGATAAACACTTTTAGGGTGATTTTAACCACTTCCGGTTGGTCCAGGAAGCTTAGAATCAACACAGGTAGACCTCGTAGTGGCCTGATGGACTGTCATCGAAGACAGGTTCATACGACATTCATAACCCACATAGGCTTCAGGTTGAATTTAGGGGTGCAGGCAATGTATTCCTATGGGGAGAGAAGTCAATGCAAACTCTTTGAAGTAAACACCCTCTTTTAACTATTAAGGGTTAATGCCACACGGTCAACGTTAGGCTTGCACGGATCGGGAGGACCTTAGGAACGTACCTGAGGTCGAATTGTGCTTCTCACCCTAACGGTTCTCTCACTGTCACCCAAAAGCAAATGACGTTGTGGGGCAGGCTTCATTTTGGGCCTACTTTTCTAATGGTCGCTGCGCCTAGACCGAGCGAGCTACGGTCAAGCGGGATATCTCGTTGAACTCGGCACGGCCTAGAGATTATGTTTATGCCATTGCCTGCTCTCTGTGTCTTTGAGCACCGCACTTTATCACTCCATCCTTGCTGTGTGTGTATGTGAAAGCTTTTCTTTGACATCTGTTGGGAGAAATGACTGATTTACAGTTCATGAGGGTTACCTAGTCACACATATGAAGTTTTGGAGAGATGTGACTTTTCTAACCCTTCAAAACAGACAGTGTGACCCAATTAAAGGCACTTCCGGTTGGCACAGGAAGCTATAAGTAAACACATGTCTTGATTGACATAGAAACTTACAGAATCCTGAGTTTTAAGTCTTTAAGTTAAGAATTGACTGATCTACGATCTACACAGGGTTGAATGTAGTCATTTTCACCTTTGAAGGTTATGTACATCAAAACACCTTTTGGGTTATAACCTGGTTAGGGGTGTTTGGCCTTTAGGCCTGTATGTCCCTTCATCCCATGAGAGAGAGTTTAACTTTTTAAGCCTCTCTGTGTCTTCTTATTCACAATCTTTAAATTTTTGGGTTACCAGATGCACAACAATCAGTATCCATCGTGAAATTTCAAAGTGTCCATAAAGCACCCAGGACGGCCCTGAGTGAAAGAGGGCCGTAGTAGGGTGCTCCTATAGCGGGCATTAAAATCAGAATGACCCTTAAATGCATTTAGGACCATATTAGAATTTTTGGGTTACCAGATGCACGTTTTCAATCACCAGGTGCACGGGTCTATTTCCTCTTGGGTTACCAGATGCACGTTTTCAATCACCAGGTGCACGGGTCTATTTCCTCCTCCAGCACTTGGCTAACAGTCCATAAAGCACCCAGGACGGCCCTGAGTGAAAGAGGGCCGTAGTAGGGTGCTCCTATAGCGGGCATTAAAATCAGAATGACCGTTAAATGCATTTTGGGCCTTCTTTTTTTCAAAGTCGCTGCACTCAGAACGAGCTACGGTCAAGCGGGGCGTCTCGTTGAACTCGGCACAGTCTGGAGACTGTGGTGATGCCATTTTTTGTGTTGATTTCAGAATGCCATTTTGGTGATGGTCCCTCTCCGTTTAAACACATTGCAAATGTACAAAAGTCAACTTTCAAGTCAGTGTCCATCAGTCAATTAGATGTCATTATGACACCAAACTGATATCAATTGACACCAAACCCACTTTTTCCTACTCATTTAGAAGCCAACTATCACATATGTCAGAGCAGGCCCATAATTCACAGCGCCTTCGGTTTAAAACATAATAAAAACGTAAAACACATAGTTACGTTCTAGCTGCGGGTCCAGGTCGGACATTATGTGTAGGCCTATGTGAGGCGACCCCGAATCCCGAGTTTCGGCTCGATAGGTCCTTCGGTGCCCGAGTAAAACCCTAATTGGTGCTGAAAATCCACTTTTTTCCATGCCTTGCTACGGGGTCCTTGAATGAGCTATCGGACAGAAACGTTGGGATCTGTCTCTATGGGCCGAGCCGGTTTCAATGCACCTAGCCTTGCGTCTCTGAGACTTTTCTAAATGTCGTCATTTTCGTAACGGTCAAAATGAATTGAAGTCATTGCAAATGTACGAGGCTGTTTCTCGGTCCGAGAACCTTCTAGAGCCACGTAACTCACCACGCACTATTGACCGGAGGTCTAGAACAGGATTCTAAAGTTTCGAAACTCTAGGTCTGACGGTTCTTTTTTAGCTCGAACAAAGCTAACTATTGCAGTCACTGTCTGTCTCTACGCACCCCAATACGTCCCTCCATCCAAGTTGTGTTTTAGGGTGATTTATTTTTCCTTTGAAATTTTATGGGAAAATGACTGATTTACAGTTCATGGGGTTGCCTAATCACATATATGAAGTTTTGGAAAGATCTGACTTTTTTAACCCCTCGAAACAGCCCAAGAGACACCAATTATGACACTTCCGGTTGGCACAGGAAGCTATAAATCAACACATATCCTCCCTGGGGTATGCTTTTACAGAATCCTGAGTTTTAAGTCCTTACGTTAAGAATTGACTGATTTACACAGGGTTGAATGCACTATGTCTATCAAACTGCAGGCAGGGTATGGATAAACACTTTTAGGGTGATTTTAACCACTTCCGGTTGGTCCAGGAAGCTTAGAATCAACACAGGTAGACCTCGTAGTGGCCTGATGGACTGTCATCGAAGACAGGTTCATACGACATTCATAACCCACATAGGCTTCAGGTTGAATTTAGGGGTGCAGGCAATGTATTCCTATGGGGAGAGAAGTCAATGCAAACTCTTTGAAGTAAACACCCTCTTTTAACTATTAAGGGTTAATGCCACACGGTCAACGTTAGGCTTGCACGGATCGGGAGGACCTTAGGAACGTACCTGAGGTTGAATTGTGCTTCTCACCCTAACGGTTCTCTCACTGTCACCCAAAAGCAAATGACGTTGTGGGGCAGGCTTCATTTTGGGCCTACTTTTCTAATGGTCGCTGCGCTTAGCGGGATATCTCGTTGAACTCGGCACGGCCTAGAGATTATGTTTATGCCATTGCCTGCTCTCTGTGTCTTTGAGCACCGCACTTTATCACTCCATCCTTGCTGTGTGTGTGTTTCTGTGTGTGTGTGTGTGAGAGAGAGCTTTTCTTTGACATCTGTTGGGAGAAATGACTGACGTACAGTTTATGGGGGTTGCCTAATCACACATATGAAGTTTTGAAAAGATCTGACCTTTTTAACCCTTGGAAAATGCCACTGTGACACCATTTAAGGCACTTCCGGTTGGCACAGGAAGCTATAAATAAACTCATATCCTGATTGAGGTATGCCTTTACATAATCCTGAGTTTTAAGTCTTTACGTTAAGAACTGAGTTATTTACGGAGGGTTTAGGGAGTGTGTGTTATTTCAGAAAATCATAAAAAATCACAGAAATCTCGCAGAGCACCCTGCAACACCCTGCAACTGGATCTGTAACCGTTGAAAAAAAAAAACACCTATCCGTGAACATTTCTCTTAAATGACGATAGATAAATGGCAGTTTTTTTTTTTATTGACACCGGAGGCTCCTTGACTTTGACGTGAAGTGGAAAAATAATTTCTCTATTTTCATTTTGGACATTTAATCCCAGATAAATGGCCATAACTCAAAAACCGTTGAGGCCTAGACGCCATCTTGTTCGGGGCCAACTGCCCGTTATGCCAAACCTACGCTCACCGAGTTTCGGCTTTGAAATATTTTCAGTTTTCGAGATAAGGCCCCGTCGTGAATCGTGATGTTTTGTCCAATAGCAATATGATTGCTTATGCCCTCTTGTGGGAATTTCCGGGACAGCGGCAAAATGACCAAAATCTTATTATTTTTGTAAAACGGAAACCGAATGTCCGACAAAGTTCATTTGATGACTTCCCGGTAGGTCCGGCCCTGCCGCTCGGCCCGACGCCGTCCGCGAATTTTACAAACGATTTCGGACGTCTAGTAAGGGACCGTACATTTGCAATATGGACTTTCTCACTAACCATATGGCACCTGCCGAAATCTTCCCTTAAGGTATGACAGACCAGCTAGATCTACTGTGTCTATTATAATATGACAGACCAGCTAGATCTACTGTCTCTATTATAATATGAAAGACCAGCTAGATCTACTGTCTCTGTAATATGACAGACCAGCTAGATCTACTGTCTCAATTTTATTATGACAGACCAGCTAGATCTACTGTCTCTATTATATTTTGACAGACCAGCTAGATCTACTGTCTCTGTAATATGACAGACCAGCTATATCTACTGTCTCTATTATATTATGACAGACCAGCTAGATCTACTCTCTCTATTATAATATGAAAGACCAGCTAGATCTACTGTCTCTGTAATATGACAGACCAGCTAGATCTACTGTCTCTATTATATTATGACAGACCAGCTAGATCTACTGTCTCTATTATAGTTTGACAGACCAGCTAGATCTACTGTCTCTATTATAATCTGACTGACCAGCTAGACCTACTGTCACAATTATATTATGACAGACCAGCTAGAACTACTGTCTCTATTATAATATGAAAGACCAGCTAGATCTACTGTCTCTGTAATATGACAGACCAGCTAGATCTACTGTCTCAATTTATTATGACAGACCAGCTAGATCTACTGTCCTCTATTATATTTGACAGACCAGCTAGATCTACTGTCTCTGTAATATGACAGACCAGCTATATCTACTGTCTCTATTATATTAATGACAGACCAGCTAGATCTACTGTTTCTATTATATTTTGACAGACCAGCTAGATCTACTGTCTCTGTAATATGACAAATCCACTAGATTTATTTTCTCTATTTATAGTTTACAGACCAGCTAGATCTACTGTCTCTATTATATATGACAGACCAGCTAGATCTACTGTCTCTATTATATTATGACAGACCAGCTAGATCTACTGTCTCTATTATATTATGACAGACCAGCTAGATCTACTGTCTCTATTATATTATGACAGACCAGCTAGATCTACTGTCTCTATTATATTATGACAGACCAGCTAGATCTACTGTCTCTATTATATTATGACAGACCAGCTAGATCTACTGTCTCTATTATATTATGACAGACCAGCTAGATCTACTGTCTCTATTATATATGACAGACCAGCTAGATCTACTGTCTCTATTATATTATGACAGACCAGCTAGATCTACTGTCTCTATTATATTATGACAGACCAGCTAGATCTACTGTCTCTATTATATTATGACAGACCAGCTAGATCTACTGTCTCTATTATATTATGACAGACCAGCTAGATCTACTGTCTCTATTATATTATGACAGACCAGCTAGATCTACTGTCTCTATTATATTATGACAGACCAGCTAGATCTACTGTCTCTATTATATTATGACAGACCAGCTAGATCTACTGTCTCTATTATATTATGACAGACCAGCTAGATCTACTGTCTCTATTATATTATGACAGACCAGCTAGATCTACTGTCTCTATTATATTATGACAGACCAGCTAGATCTACTGTCTCTATTATATTATGACAGACCAGCTAGATCTACTGTCTCTATTATATTATGACAGACCAGCTAGATCTACTGTCTCTATTATATTATGACAGACCAGCTAGATCTACTGTCTCTATTATATTATGACAGACCAGCTAGATCTACTGTCTCTATTATATTATGACAGACCAGCTAGATCTACTGTCTCTATTATATTATGACAGACCAGCTAGATCTACTGTCTCTATTATATTATGACAGACCAGCTAGATCTACTGTCTCTATTATATTATGACAGACCAGCTAGATCTACTGTCTCTATTATATTATGACAGACCAGCTAGATCTACTGTCTCTATTATATTATGACAGACCAGCTAGATCTACTGTCTCTATTATATTATGACAGACCAGCTAGATCTACTGTCTCTATTATATTATGACAGACCAGCTAGATCTACTGTCTCTATTATATTATGACAGACCAGCTAGATCTACTGTCTCTATTATATTATGACAGACCAGCTAGATCTACTGTCTCTATTATATATGACAGACCAGCTAGATCTACTGTCTCTATTATATTATGACAGACCAGCTAGATCTACTGTCTCTATTATATTATGACAGACCAGCTAGATCTACTGTCTCTATTATATTATGACAGACCAGCTAGATCTACTGTCTCTATTATATTATGACAGACCAGCTAGATCTACTGTCTCTATTATATTATGACAGACCAGCTAGATCTACTGTCTCTATTATATTATGACAGACCAGCTAGATCTACTGTCTCTATTATATTATGACAGACCAGCTAGATCTACTGTCTCTATTATATTATGACAGACCAGCTAGATCTACTGTCTCTATTATATTATGACAGACCAGCTAGATCTACTGTCTCTATTATATTATGACAGACCAGCTAGATCTACTGTCTCTATTATATTATGACAGACCAGCTAGATCTACTGTCTCTATTATATTATGACAGACCAGCTAGATCTACTGTCTCTATTATATTATGACAGACCAGCTAGATCTACTGTCTCTATTATATTATGACAGACCAGCTAGATCTACTGTCTCTATTATATTATGACAGACCAGCTAGATCTACTGTCTCTATTATATTATGACAGACCAGCTAGATCTACTGTCTCTATTATATTATGACAGACCAGCTAGATCTACTGTCTCTATTATATTATGACAGACCAGCTAGATCTACTGTCTCTATTATATTATGACAGACCAGCTAGATCTACTGTCTCTATTATATTATGACAGACCAGCTAGATCTACTGTCTCTATTATATTATGACAGACCAGCTAGATCTACTGTCTCTATTATATTATGACAGACCAGCTAGATCTACTGTCTCTATTATATTATGACAGACCAGCTAGATCTACTGTCTCTATTATATTATGACAGACCAGCTAGATCTACTGTCTCTATTATATTATGACAGACCAGCTAGATCTACTGTCTCTATTATATTATGACAGACCAGCTAGATCTACTGTCTCTATTATATTATGACAGACCAGCTAGATCTACTGTCTCTATTATATTATGACAGACCAGCTAGATCTACTGTCTCTATTATATTATGACAGACCAGCTAGATCTACTGTCTCTATTATATTATGACAGACCAGCTAGATCTACTGTCTCTATTATATTATGACAGACCAGCTAGATCTACTGTCTCTATTATATTATGACAGACCAGCTAGATCTACTGTCTCTATTATATTATGACAGACCAGCTAGATCTACTGTCTCTATTATATTATGACAGACCAGCTAGATCTACTGTCTCTATTATATTATGACAGACCAGCTAGATCTACTGTCTCTATTATATTATGACAGACCAGCTAGATCTACTGTCTCTATTATATTATGACAGACCAGCTAGATCTACTGTCTCTATTATATTATGACAGACCAGCTAGATCTACTGTCTCTATTATATTATGACAGACCAGCTAGATCTACTGTCTCTATTATATTATGACAGACCAGCTAGATCTACTGTCTCTATTATATTATGACAGACCAGCTAGATCTACTGTCTCTATTATATTATGACAGACCAGCTAGATCTACTGTCTCTATTATATTATGACAGACCAGCTAGATCTACTGTCTCTATTATATTATGACAGACCAGCTAGATCTACTGTCTCTATTATATTATGACAGACCAGCTAGATCTACTGTCTCTATTATATTATGACAGACCAGCTAGATCTACTGTCTCTATTATATTATGACAGACCAGCTAGATCTACTGTCTCTATTATATTATGACAGACCAGCTAGATCTACTGTCTCTATTATATTATGACAGACCAGCTAGATCTACTGTCTCTATTATATTATGACAGACCAGCTAGATCTACTGTCTCTATTATATTATGACAGACCAGCTAGATCTACTGTCTCTATTATATTATGACAGACCAGCTAGATCTACTGTCTCTATTATATTATGACAGACCAGCTAGATCTACTGTCTCTATTATATTATGACAGACCAGCTAGATCTACTGTCTCTATTATATTATGACAGACCAGCTAGATCTACTGTCTCTATTATATTATGACAGACCAGCTAGATCTACTGTCTCTATTATATTATGACAGACCAGCTAGATCTACTGTCTCTATTATATTATGACAGACCAGCTAGATCTACTGTCTCTATTATATTATGACAGACCAGCTAGATCTACTGTCTCTATTATATTATGACAGACCAGCTAGATCTACTGTCTCTATTATATTATGACAGACCAGCTAGATCTACTGTCTCTATTATATTATGACAGACCAGCTAGATCTACTGTCTCTATTATATTATGACAGACCAGCTAGATCTACTGTCTCTATTATATTATGACAGACCAGCTAGATCTACTGTCTCTATTATATTATGACAGACCAGCTAGATCTACTGTCTCTATTATATTATGACAGACCAGCTAGATCTACTGTCTCTATTATATTATGACAGACCAGCTAGATCTACTGTCTCTATTATATTATGACAGACCAGCTAGATCTACTGTCTCTATTATATTATGACAGACCAGCTAGATCTACTGTCTCTATTATATTATGACAGACCAGCTAGATCTACTGTCTCTATTATATTATGACAGACCAGCTAGATCTACTGTCTCTATTATATTATGACAGACCAGCTAGATCTACTGTCTCTATTATATTATGACAGACCAGCTAGATCTACTGTCTCTATTATATTATGACAGACCAGCTAGATCTACTGTCTCTATTATATTATGACAGACCAGCTAGATCTACTGTCTCTATTATATTATGACAGACCAGCTAGATCTACTGTCTCTATTATATTATGACAGACCAGCTAGATCTACTGTCTCTATTATATTATGACAGACCAGCTAGATCTACTGTCTCTATTATATTATGACAGACCAGCTAGATCTACTGTCTCTATTATATTATGACAGACCAGCTAGATCTACTGTCTCTATTATATTATGACAGACCAGCTAGATCTACTGTCTCTATTATATTATGACAGACCAGCTAGATCTACTGTCTCTATTATATTATGACAGACCAGCTAGATCTACTGTCTCTATTATATTATGACAGACCAGCTAGATCTACTGTCTCTATTATATTATGACAGACCAGCTAGATCTACTGTCTCTATTATATTATGACAGACCAGCTAGATCTACTGTCTCTATTATATTATGACAGACCAGCTAGATCTACTGTCTCTATTATATTATGACAGACCAGCTAGATCTACTGTCTCTATTATATTATGACAGACCAGCTAGATCTACTGTCTCTATTATATTATGACAGACCAGCTAGATCTACTGTCTCTATTATATTATGACAGACCAGCTAGATCTACTGTCTCTATTATATTATGACAGACCAGCTAGATCTACTGTCTCTATTATATTATGACAGACCAGCTAGATCTACTGTCTCTATTATATTATGACAGACCAGCTAGATCTACTGTCTCTATTATATTATGACAGACCAGCTAGATCTACTGTCTCTATTATATTATGACAGACCAGCTAGATCTACTGTCTCTATTATATTATGACAGACCAGCTAGATCTACTGTCTCTATTATATTATGACAGACCAGCTAGATCTACTGTCTCTATTATATTATGACAGACCAGCTAGATCTACTGTCTCTATTATATTATGACAGACCAGCTAGATCTACTGTCTCTATTATATTATGACAGACCAGCTAGATCTACTGTCTCTATTATATTATGACAGACCAGCTAGATCTACTGTCTCTATTATATTATGACAGACCAGCTAGATCTACTGTCTCTATTATATTATGACAGACCAGCTAGATCTACTGTCTCTATTATATTATGACAGACCAGCTAGATCTACTGTCTCTATTATATTATGACAGACCAGCTAGATCTACTGTCTCTATTATATTATGACAGACCAGCTAGATCTACTGTCTCTATTATATTATGACAGACCAGCTAGATCTACTGTCTCTATTATATTATGACAGACCAGCTAGATCTACTGTCTCTATTATATTATGACAGACCAGCTAGATCTACTGTCTCTATTATATTATGACAGACCAGCTAGATCTACTGTCTCTATTATATTATGACAGACCAGCTAGATCTACTGTCTCTATTATATTATGACAGACCAGCTAGATCTACTGTCTCTATTATATTATGACAGACCAGCTAGATCTACTGTCTCTATTATATTA
Organism: Oncorhynchus kisutch; assembly: GCF_002021735.2. NCBI lineage: Eukaryota > Metazoa > Chordata > Actinopteri > Salmoniformes > Salmonidae > Oncorhynchus > Oncorhynchus kisutch. The sequence continues at coordinate 40,865,762 of NC_034200.2, read as the reverse complement.
TGACAGACCAGCTAGATCTACTGTCTCTATTATATTATGACAGACCAGCTAGATCTACTGTCTCTATTATATTATGACAGACCAGCTAGATCTACTGTCTCTATTATATTATGACAGACCAGCTAGATCTACTGTCTCTATTATATTATGACAGACCAGCTAGATCTACTGTCTCTATTATATTATGACAGACCAGCTAGATCTACTGTCTCTATTATATTATGACAGACCAGCTAGATCTACTGTCTCTATTATATTATGACAGACCAGCTAGATCTACTGTCTCTATTATATTATGACAGACCAGCTAGATCTACTGTCTCTATTATATTATGACAGACCAGCTAGATCTACTGTCTCTATTATATTATGACAGACCAGCTAGATCTACTGTCTCTATTATATTATGACAGACCAGCTAGATCTACTGTCTCTATTATATTATGACAGACCAGCTAGATCTACTGTCTCTATTATATTATGACAGACCAGCTAGATCTACTGTCTCTATTATATTATGACAGACCAGCTAGATCTACTGTCTCTATTATATTATGACAGACCAGCTAGATCTACTGTCTCTATTATATTATGACAGACCAGCTAGATCTACTGTCTCTATTATATTATGACAGACCAGCTAGATCTACTGTCTCTATTATATTATGACAGACCAGCTAGATCTACTGTCTCTATTATATTATGACAGACCAGCTAGATCTACTGTCTCTATTATATTATGACAGACCAGCTAGATCTACTGTCTCTATTATATTATGACAGACCAGCTAGATCTACTGTCTCTATTATATTATGACAGACCAGCTAGATCTACTGTCTCTATTATATTATGACAGACCAGCTAGATCTACTGTCTCTATTATATTATGACAGACCAGCTAGATCTACTGTCTCTATTATATTATGACAGACCAGCTAGATCTACTGTCTCTATTATATTATGACAGACCAGCTAGATCTACTGTCTCTATTATATTATGACAGACCAGCTAGATCTACTGTCTCTATTATATTATGACAGACCAGCTAGATCTACTGTCTCTATTATATTATGACAGACCAGCTAGATCTACTGTCTCTATTATATTATGACAGACCAGCTAGATCTACTGTCTCTATTATATTATGACAGACCAGCTAGATCTACTGTCTCTATTATATTATGACAGACCAGCTAGATCTACTGTCTCTATTATATTATGACAGACCAGCTAGATCTACTGTCTCTATTATATTATGACAGACCAGCTAGATCTACTGTCTCTATTATATTATGACAGACCAGCTAGATCTACTGTCTCTATTATATTATGACAGACCAGCTAGATCTACTGTCTCTATTATATTATGACAGACCAGCTAGATCTACTGTCTCTATTATATTATGACAGACCAGCTAGATCTACTGTCTCTATTATATTATGACAGACCAGCTAGATCTACTGTCTCTATTATATTATGACAGACCAGCTAGATCTACTGTCTCTATTATATTATGACAGACCAGCTAGATCTACTGTCTCTATTATATTATGACAGACCAGCTAGATCTACTGTCTCTATTATATTATGACAGACCAGCTAGATCTACTGTCTCTATTATATTATGACAGACCAGCTAGATCTACTGTCTCTATTATATTATGACAGACCAGCTAGATCTACTGTCTCTATTATATTATGACAGACCAGCTAGATCTACTGTCTCTATTATATTATGACAGACCAGCTAGATCTACTGTCTCTATTATATTATGACAGACCAGCTAGATCTACTGTCTCTATTATATTATGACAGACCAGCTAGATCTACTGTCTCTATTATATTATGACAGACCAGCTAGATCTACTGTCTCTATTATATTATGACAGACCAGCTAGATCTACTGTCTCTATTATATTATGACAGACCAGCTAGATCTACTGTCTCTATTATATTATGACAGACCAGCTAGATCTACTGTCTCTATTATATTATGACAGACCAGCTAGATCTACTGTCTCTATTATATTATGACAGACCAGCTAGATCTACTGTCTCTATTATATTATGACAGACCAGCTAGATCTACTGTCTCTATTATATTATGACAGACCAGCTAGATCTACTGTCTCTATTATATTATGACAGACCAGCTAGATCTACTGTCTCTATTATATTATGACAGACCAGCTAGATCTACTGTCTCTATTATATTATGACAGACCAGCTAGATCTACTGTCTCTATTATATTATGACAGACCAGCTAGATCTACTGTCTCTATTATATTATGACAGACCAGCTAGATCTACTGTCTCTATTATATTATGACAGACCAGCTAGATCTACTGTCTCTATTATATTATGACAGACCAGCTAGATCTACTGTCTCTATTATATTATGACAGACCAGCTAGATCTACTGTCTCTATTATATTATGACAGACCAGCTAGATCTACTGTCTCTATTATATTATGACAGACCAGCTAGATCTACTGTCTCTATTATATTATGACAGACCAGCTAGATCTACTGTCTCTATTATATTATGACAGACCAGCTAGATCTACTGTCTCTATTATATTATGACAGACCAGCTAGATCTACTGTCTCTATTATATTATGACAGACCAGCTAGATCTACTGTCTCTATTATATTATGACAGACCAGCTAGATCTACTGTCTCTATTATATTATGACAGACCAGCTAGATCTACTGTCTCTATTATATTATGACAGACCAGCTAGATCTACTGTCTCTATTATATTATGACAGACCAGCTAGATCTACTGTCTCTATTATATTATGACAGACCAGCTAGATCTACTGTCTCTATTATATTATGACAGACCAGCTAGATCTACTGTCTCTATTATATTATGACAGACCAGCTAGATCTACTGTCTCTATTATATTATGACAGACCAGCTAGATCTACTGTCTCTATTATATTATGACAGACCAGCTAGATCTACTGTCTCTATTATATTATGACAGACCAGCTAGATCTACTGTCTCTATTATATTATGACAGACCAGCTAGATCTACTGTCTCTATTATATTATGACAGACCAGCTAGATCTACTGTCTCTATTATATTATGACAGACCAGCTAGATCTACTGTCTCTATTATATTATGACAGACCAGCTAGATCTACTGTCTCTATTATATTATGACAGACCAGCTAGATCTACTGTCTCTATTATATTATGACAGACCAGCTAGATCTACTGTCTCTATTATATTATGACAGACCAGCTAGATCTACTGTCTCTATTATATTATGACAGACCAGCTAGATCTACTGTCTCTATTATATTATGACAGACCAGCTAGATCTACTGTCTCTATTATATTATGACAGACCAGCTAGATCTACTGTCTCTATTATATTATGACAGACCAGCTAGATCTACTGTCTCTATTATATTATGACAGACCAGCTAGATCTACTGTCTCTATTATATTATGACAGACCAGCTAGATCTACTGTCTCTATTATATTATGACAGACCAGCTAGATCTACTGTCTCTATTATATTATGACAGACCAGCTAGATCTACTGTCTCTATTATATTATGACAGACCAGCTAGATCTACTGTCTCTATTATATTATGACAGACCAGCTAGATCTACTGTCTCTATTATATTATGACAGACCAGCTAGATCTACTGTCTCTATTATATTATGACAGACCAGCTAGATCTACTGTCTCTATTATATTATGACAGACCAGCTAGATCTACTGTCTCTATTATATTATGACAGACCAGCTAGATCTACTGTCTCTATTATATTATGACAGACCAGCTAGATCTACTGTCTCTATTATATTATGACAGACCAGCTAGATCTACTGTCTCTATTATATTATGACAGACCAGCTAGATCTACTGTCTCTATTATATTATGACAGACCAGCTAGATCTACTGTCTCTATTATATTATGACAGACCAGCTAGATCTACTGTCTCTATTATATTATGACAGACCAGCTAGATCTACTGTCTCTATTATATTATGACAGACCAGCTAGATCTACTGTCTCTATTATATTATGACAGACCAGCTAGATCTACTGTCTCTATTATATTATGACAGACCAGCTAGATCTACTGTCTCTATTATATTATGACAGACCAGCTAGATCTACTGTCTCTATTATATTATGACAGACCAGCTAGATCTACTGTCTCTATTATATTATGACAGACCAGCTAGATCTACTGTCTCTATTATATTATGACAGACCAGCTAGATCTACTGTCTCTATTATATTATGACAGACCAGCTAGATCTACTGTCTCTATTATATTATGACAGACCAGCTAGATCTACTGTCTCTATTATATTATGACAGACCAGCTAGATCTACTGTCTCTATTATATTATGACAGACCAGCTAGATCTACTGTCTCTATTATATTATGACAGACCAGCTAGATCTACTGTCTCTATTATATTATGACAGACCAGCTAGATCTACTGTCTCTATTATATTATGACAGACCAGCTAGATCTACTGTCTCTATTATATTATGACAGACCAGCTAGATCTACTGTCTCTATTATATTATGACAGACCAGCTAGATCTACTGTCTCTATTATATTATGACAGACCAGCTAGATCTACTGTCTCTATTATATTATGACAGACCAGCTAGATCTACTGTCTCTATTATATTATGACAGACCAGCTAGATCTACTGTCTCTATTATATTATGACAGACCAGCTAGATCTACTGTCTCTATTATATTATGACAGACCAGCTAGATCTACTGTCTCTATTATATTATGACAGACCAGCTAGATCTACTGTCTCTATTATATTATGACAGACCAGCTAGATCTACTGTCTCTATTATATTATGACAGACCAGCTAGATCTACTGTCTCTATTATATTATGACAGACCAGCTAGATCTACTGTCTCTATTATATTATGACAGACCAGCTAGATCTACTGTCTCTATTATATTATGACAGACCAGCTAGATCTACTGTCTCTATTATATTATGACAGACCAGCTAGATCTACTGTCTCTATTATATTATGACAGACCAGCTAGATCTACTGTCTCTATTATATTATGACAGACCAGCTAGATCTACTGTCTCTATTATATTATGACAGACCAGCTAGATCTACTGTCTCTATTATATTATGACAGACCAGCTAGATCTACTGTCTCTATTATATTATGACAGACCAGCTAGATCTACTGTCTCTATTATATTATGACAGACCAGCTAGATCTACTGTCTCTATTATATTATGACAGACCAGCTAGATCTACTGTCTCTATTATATTATGACAGACCAGCTAGATCTACTGTCTCTATTATATTATGACAGACCAGCTAGATCTACTGTCTCTATTATATTATGACAGACCAGCTAGATCTACTGTCTCTATTATATTATGACAGACCAGCTAGATCTACTGTCTCTATTATATTATGACAGACCAGCTAGATCTACTGTCTCTATTATATTATGACAGACCAGCTAGATCTACTGTCTCTATTATATTATGACAGACCAGCTAGATCTACTGTCTCTATTATATTATGACAGACCAGCTAGATCTACTGTCTCTATTATATTATGACAGACCAGCTAGATCTACTGTCTCTATTATATTATGACAGACCAGCTAGATCTACTGTCTCTATTATATTATGACAGACCAGCTAGATCTACTGTCTCTATTATATTATGACAGACCAGCTAGATCTACTGTCTCTATTATATTATGACAGACCAGCTAGATCTACTGTCTCTATTATATTATGACAGACCAGCTAGATCTACTGTCTCTATTATATTATGACAGACCAGCTAGATCTACTGTCTCTATTATATTATGACAGACCAGCTAGATCTACTGTCTCTATTATATTATGACAGACCAGCTAGATCTACTGTCTCTATTATATTATGACAGACCAGCTAGATCTACTGTCTCTATTATATTATGACAGACCAGCTAGATCTACTGTCTCTATTATATTATGACAGACCAGCTAGATCTACTGTCTCTATTATATTATGACAGACCAGCTAGATCTACTGTCTCTATTATATTATGACAGACCAGCTAGATCTACTGTCTCTATTATATTATGACAGACCAGCTAGATCTACTGTCTCTATTATATTATGACAGACCAGCTAGATCTACTGTCTCTATTATATTATGACAGACCAGCTAGATCTACTGTCTCTATTATATTATGACAGACCAGCTAGATCTACTGTCTCTATTATATTATGACAGACCAGCTAGATCTACTGTCTCTATTATATTATGACAGACCAGCTAGATCTACTGTCTCTATTATATTATGACAGACCAGCTAGATCTACTGTCTCTATTATATTATGACAGACCAGCTAGATCTACTGTCTCTATTATATTATGACAGACCAGCTAGATCTACTGTCTCTATTATATTATGACAGACCAGCTAGATCTACTGTCTCTATTATATTATGACAGACCAGCTAGATCTACTGTCTCTATTATATTATGACAGACCAGCTAGATCTACTGTCTCTATTATATTATGACAGACCAGCTAGATCTACTGTCTCTATTATATTATGACAGACCAGCTAGATCTACTGTCTCTATTATATTATGACAGACCAGCTAGATCTACTGTCTCTATTATATTATGACAGACCAGCTAGATCTACTGTCTCTATTATATTATGACAGACCAGCTAGATCTACTGTCTCTATTATATTATGACAGACCAGCTAGATCTACTGTCTCTATTATATTATGACAGACCAGCTAGATCTACTGTCTCTATTATATTATGACAGACCAGCTAGATCTACTGTCTCTATTATATTATGACAGACCAGCTAGATCTACTGTCTCTATTATATTATGACAGACCAGCTAGATCTACTGTCTCTATTATATTATGACAGACCAGCTAGATCTACTGTCTCTATTATATTATGACAGACCAGCTAGATCTACTGTCTCTATTATATTATGACAGACCAGCTAGATCTACTGTCTCTATTATATTATGACAGACCAGCTAGATCTACTGTCTCTATTATATTATGACAGACCAGCTAGATCTACTGTCTCTATTATATTATGACAGACCAGCTAGATCTACTGTCTCTATTATATTATGACAGACCAGCTAGATCTACTGTCTCTATTATATTATGACAGACCAGCTAGATCTACTGTCTCTATTATATTATGACAGACCAGCTAGATCTACTGTCTCTATTATATTATGACAGACCAGCTAGATCTACTGTCTCTATTATATTATGACAGACCAGCTAGATCTACTGTCTCTATTATATTATGACAGACCAGCTAGATCTACTGTCTCTATTATATTATGACAGACCAGCTAGATCTACTGTCTCTATTATATTATGACAGACCAGCTAGATCTACTGTCTCTATTATATTATGACAGACCAGCTAGATCTACTGTCTCTATTATATTATGACAGACCAGCTAGATCTACTGTCTCTATTATATTATGACAGACCAGCTAGATCTACTGTCTCTATTATATTATGACAGACCAGCTAGATCTACTGTCTCTATTATATTATGACAGACCAGCTAGATCTACTGTCTCTATTATATTATGACAGACCAGCTAGATCTACTGTCTCTATTATATTATGACAGACCAGCTAGATCTACTGTCTCTATTATATTATGACAGACCAGCTAGATCTACTGTCTCTATTATATTATGACAGACCAGCTAGATCTACTGTCTCTATTATATTATGACAGACCAGCTAGATCTACTGTCTCTATTATATTATGACAGACCAGCTAGATCTACTGTCTCTATTATATTATGACAGACCAGCTAGATCTACTGTCTCTATTATATTATGACAGACCAGCTAGATCTACTGTCTCTATTATATTATGACAGACCAGCTAGATCTACTGTCTCTATTATATTATGACAGACCAGCTAGATCTACTGTCTCTATTATATTATGACAGACCAGCTAGATCTACTGTCTCTATTATATTATGACAGACCAGCTAGATCTACTGTCTCTATTATATTATGACAGACCAGCTAGATCTACTGTCTCTATTATATTATGACAGACCAGCTAGATCTACTGTCTCTATTATATTATGACAGACCAGCTAGATCTACTGTCTCTATTATATTATGACAGACCAGCTAGATCTACTGTCTCTATTATATTATGACAGACCAGCTAGATCTACTGTCTCTATTATATTATGACAGACCAGCTAGATCTACTGTCTCTATTATATTATGACAGACCAGCTAGATCTACTGTCTCTATTATATTATGACAGACCAGCTAGATCTACTGTCTCTATTATATTATGACAGACCAGCTAGATCTACTGTCTCTATTATATTATGACAGACCAGCTAGATCTACTGTCTCTATTATATTATGACAGACCAGCTAGATCTACTGTCTCTATTATATTATGACAGACCAGCTAGATCTACTGTCTCTATTATATTATGACAGACCAGCTAGATCTACTGTCTCTATTATATTATGACAGACCAGCTAGATCTACTGTCTCTATTATATTATGACAGACCAGCTAGATCTACTGTCTCTATTATATTATGACAGACCAGCTAGATCTACTGTCTCTATTATATTATGACAGACCAGCTAGATCTACTGTCTCTATTATATTATGACAGACCAGCTAGATCTACTGTCTCTATTATATTATGACAGACCAGCTAGATCTACTGTCTCTATTATATTATGACAGACCAGCTAGATCTACTGTCTCTATTATATTATGACAGACCAGCTAGATCTACTGTCTCTATTATATTATGACAGACCAGCTAGATCTACTGTCTCTATTATATTATGACAGACCAGCTAGATCTACTGTCTCTATTATATTATGACAGACCAGCTAGATCTACTGTCTCTATTATATTATGACAGACCAGCTAGATCTACTGTCTCTATTATATTATGACAGACCAGCTAGATCTACTGTCTCTATTATATTATGACAGACCAGCTAGATCTACTGTCTCTATTATATTATGACAGACCAGCTAGATCTACTGTCTCTATTATATTATGACAGACCAGCTAGATCTACTGTCTCTATTATATTATGACAGACCAGCTAGATCTACTGTCTCTATTATATTATGACAGACCAGCTAGATCTACTGTCTCTATTATATTATGACAGACCAGCTAGATCTACTGTCTCTATTATATTATGACAGACCAGCTAGATCTACTGTCTCTATTATATTATGACAGACCAGCTAGATCTACTGTCTCTATTATATTATGACAGACCAGCTAGATCTACTGTCTCTATTATATTATGACAGACCAGCTAGATCTACTGTCTCTATTATATTATGACAGACCAGCTAGATCTACTGTCTCTATTATATTATGACAGACCAGCTAGATCTACTGTCTCTATTATATTATGACAGACCAGCTAGATCTACTGTCTCTATTATATTATGACAGACCAGCTAGATCTACTGTCTCTATTATATTATGACAGACCAGCTAGATCTACTGTCTCTATTATATTATGACAGACCAGCTAGATCTACTGTCTCTATTATATTATGACAGACCAGCTAGATCTACTGTCTCTATTATATTATGACAGACCAGCTAGATCTACTGTCTCTATTATATTATGACAGACCAGCTAGATCTACTGTCTCTATTATATTATGACAGACCAGCTAGATCTACTGTCTCTATTATATTATGACAGACCAGCTAGATCTACTGTCTCTATTATATTATGACAGACCAGCTAGATCTACTGTCTCTATTATATTATGACAGACTCTACTGTCTTATATATTATGACAGACCAGCTAGATCTACTGTCTCTATTATATTATGACAGACCAGCTAGATCTACTGTCTCTATTATATTATGACAGACCAGCTAGATCTACTGTCTCTATTATATTATGACAGACCAGCTAGATCTACTGTCTCTATTATATTATGACAGACCAGCTAGATCTACTGTCTCTATTATATTATGACAGACCAGCTAGATCTACTGTCTCTATTATATTATGACAGACCAGCTAGATCTACTGTCTCTATTATATTATGACAGACCAGCTAGATCTACTGTCTCTATTATATTATGACAGACCAGCTAGATCTACTGTCTCTATTATATTATGACAGACCAGCTAGATCTACTGTCTCTATTATATTATGACAGACCAGCTAGATCTACTGTCTCTATTATATTATGACAGACCAGCTAGATCTACTGTCTCTATTATATTATGACAGACCAGCTAGATCTACTGTCTCTATTATATTATGACAGACCAGCTAGATCTACTGTCTCTATTATATTATGACAGACCAGCTAGATCTACTGTCTCTATTATATTATGACAGACCAGCTAGATCTACTGTCTCTATTATATTATGACAGACCAGCTAGATCTACTGTCTCTATTATATTATGACAGACCAGCTAGATCTACTGTCTCTATTATATTATGACAGACCAGCTAGATCTACTGTCTCTATTATATTATGACAGACCAGCTAGATCTACTGTCTCTATTATATTATGACAGACCAGCTAGATCTACTGTCTCTATTATATTATGACAGACCAGCTAGATCTACTGTCTCTATTATATTATGACAGACCAGCTAGATCTACTGTCTCTATTATATTATGACAGACCAGCTAGATCTACTGTCTCTATTATATTATGACAGACCAGCTAGATCTACTGTCTCTATTATATTATGACAGACCAGCTAGATCTACTGTCTCTATTATATTATGACAGACCAGCTAGATCTACTGTCTCTATTATATTATGACAGACCAGCTAGATCTACTGTCTCTATTATATTATGACAGACCAGCTAGATCTACTGTCTCTATTATATTATGACAGACCAGCTAGATCTACTGTCTCTATTATATTATGACAGACCAGCTAGATCTACTGTCTCTATTATATTATGACAGACCAGCTAGATCTACTGTCTCTATTATATTATGACAGACCAGCTAGATCTACTGTCTCTATTATATTATGACAGACCAGCTAGATCTACTGTCTCTATTATATTATGACAGACCAGCTAGATCTACTGTCTCTATTATATTATGACAGACCAGCTAGATCTACTGTCTCTATTATATTATGACAGACCAGCTAGATCTACTGTCTCTATTATATTATGACAGACCAGCTAGATCTACTGTCTCTATTATATTATGACAGACCAGCTAGATCTACTGTCTCTATTATATTATGACAGACCAGCTAGATCTACTGTCTCTATTATATTATGACAGACCAGCTAGATCTACTGTCTCTATTATATTATGACAGACCAGCTAGATCTACTGTCTCTATTATATTATGACAGACCAGCTAGATCTACTGTCTCTATTATATTATGACAGACCAGCTAGATCTACTGTCTCTATTATATTATGACAGACCAGCTAGATCTACTGTCTCTATTATATTATGACAGACCAGCTAGATCTACTGTCTCTATTATATTATGACAGACCAGCTAGATCTACTGTCTCTATTATATTATGACAGACCAGCTAGATCTACTGTCTCTATTATATTATGACAGACCAGCTAGATCTACTGTCTCTATTATATTATGACAGACCAGCTAGATCTACTGTCTCTATTATATTATGACAGACCAGCTAGATCTACTGTCTCTATTATATTATGACAGACCAGCTAGATCTACTGTCTCTATTATATTATGACAGACCAGCTAGATCTACTGTCTCTATTATATTATGACAGACCAGCTAGATCTACTGTCTCTATTATATTATGACAGACCAGCTAGATCTACTGTCTCTATTATATTATGACAGACCAGCTAGATCTACTGTCTCTATTATATTATGACAGACCAGCTAGATCTACTGTCTCTATTATATTATGACAGACCAGCTAGATCTACTGTCTCTATTATATTATGACAGACCAGCTAGATCTACTGTCTCTATTATATTATGACAGACCAGCTAGATCTACTGTCTCTATTATATTATGACAGACCAGCTAGATCTACTGTCTCTATTATATTATGACAGACCAGCTAGATCTACTGTCTCTATTATATTATGACAGACCAGCTAGATCTACTGTCTCTATTATATTATGACAGACCAGCTAGATCTACTGTCTCTATTATATTATGACAGACCAGCTAGATCTACTGTCTCTATTATATTATGACAGACCAGCTAGATCTACTGTCTCTATTATATTATGACAGACCAGCTAGATCTACTGTCTCTATTATATTATGACAGACCAGCTAGATCTACTGTCTCTATTATATTATGACAGACCAGCTAGATCTACTGTCTCTATTATATTATGACAGACCAGCTAGATCTACTGTCTCTATTATATTATGACAGACCAGCTAGATCTACTGTCTCTATTATATTATGACAGACCAGCTAGATCTACTGTCTCTATTATATTATGACAGACCAGCTAGATCTACTGTCTCTATTATATTATGACAGACCAGCTAGATCTACTGTCTCTATTATATTATGACAGACCAGCTAGATCTACTGTCTCTATTATATTATGACAGACCAGCTAGATCTACTGTCTCTATTATATTATGACAGACCAGCTAGATCTACTGTCTCTATTATATTATGACAGACCAGCTAGATCTACTGTCTCTATATATTATGACAGACCAGCTAGATCTACTGTCTCTATTATATTATGACAGACCAGCTAGATCTACTGTCTCTATTATATTATGACAGACCAGCTAGATCTACTGTCTCTATTATATTATGACAGACCAGCTAGATCTACTGTCTCTATTATATTATGACAGACCAGCTAGATCTACTGTCTCTATTATATTATGACAGACCAGCTAGATCTACTGTCTCTATTATATTATGACAGACCAGCTAGATCTACTGTCTCTATTATATTATGACAGACCAGCTAGATCTACTGTCTCTATTATATTATGACAGACCAGCTAGATCTACTGTCTCTATTATATTATGACAGACCAGCTAGATCTACTGTCTCTATTATATTATGACAGACCAGCTAGATCTACTGTCTCTATTATATTATGACAGACCAGCTAGATCTACTGTCTCTATTATATTATGACAGACCAGCTAGATCTACTGTCTCTATTATATTATGACAGACCAGCTAGATCTACTGTCTCTATTATATTATGACAGACCAGCTAGATCTACTGTCTCTATTATATTATGACAGACCAGCTAGATCTACTGTCTCTATTATATTATGACAGACCAGCTAGATCTACTGTCTCTATTATATTATGACAGACCAGCTAGATCTACTGTCTCTATTATATTATGACAGACCAGCTAGATCTACTGTCTCTATTATATTATGACAGACCAGCTAGATCTACTGTCTCTATTATATTATGACAGACCAGCTAGATCTACTGTCTCTATTATATTATGACAGACCAGCTAGATCTACTGTCTCTATTATATTATGACAGACCAGCTAGATCTACTGTCTCTATTATATTATGACAGACCAGCTAGATCTACTGTCTCTATTATATTATGACAGACCAGCTAGATCTACTGTCTCTATTATATTATGACAGACCAGCTAGATCTACTGTCTCTATTATATTATGACAGACCAGCTAGATCTACTGTCTCTATTATATTATGACAGACCAGCTAGATCTACTGTCTCTATTATATTATGACAGACCAGCTAGATCTACTTTCTATATAATTATGACAGACCACTAGATCTTACTGTCTCTATTTAATATGACAGACCAGCTAGATCTACTGTCTCTATTATATTATGACAGACCAGCTAGATCTACTGTCTCTATTATATTATGACAGACCAGCTAGATCTACTGTCTCTATTATATTATGACAGACCAGCTAGATCTACTGTCTCTATTATATTATGACAGACCAGCTAGATCTACTGTCTCTATTATATTATGACAGACCAGCTAGATCTACTGTCTCTATTATATTATGACAGACCAGCTAGATCTACTGTCTCTATTATATTATGACAGACCAGCTAGATCTACTGTCTCTATTATATTATGACAGACCAGCTAGATCTACTGTCTCTATTATATTATGACAGACCAGCTAGATCTACTGTCTCTATTATATTATGACAGACCAGCTAGATCTACTGTCTCTATTATATTATGACAGACCAGCTAGATCTACTGTCTCTATTATATTATGACAGACCAGCTAGATCTACTGTCTCTATTATATTATGACAGACCAGCTAGATCTACTGTCTCTATTATATTATGACAGACCAGCTAGATCTACTGTCTCTATTATATTATGACAGACCAGCTAGATCTACTGTCTCTATTATATTATGACAGACCAGCTAGATCTACTGTCTCTATTATATTATGACAGACCAGCTAGATCTACTGTCTCTATTATATTATGACAGACCAGCTAGATCTACTGTCTCTATTATATATGACAGACCAGCTAGATCTACTGTCTCTATTATATTATGACAGACCAGCTAGATCTACTGTCTCTATTATATTATGACAGACCAGCTAGATCTACTGTCTCTATTATATTATGACAGACCAGCTAGATCTACTGTCTCTATTATATTATGACAGACCAGCTAGATCTACTGTCTCTATTATATTATGACAGACCAGCTAGATCTACTGTCTCTATTATATTATGACAGACCAGCTAGATCTACTGTCTCTATTATATTATGACAGACCAGCTAGATCTACTGTCTCTATTATAATATGACAGACCAGCTAGATCTACTGTCTCTATTATATTATGACAGACCAGCTAGATCTACTGTCTCTATTATATTATGACAGACCAGCTAGATCTACTGTCTCTATTATATGATGACAGATCACTGATCTACTGTCTCTATTATATTATGACAGACGTCAGCTAGATTATGACGTCTCTAGATCTACTGTGACATACCAGCTAGATCTACTGTCTCTATTATATTATGACAGACCAGCTAGATCTACTGTCTCTATTATATTATGACAGACCAGCTAGATCTACTGTCTCTATTATATTATGACAGACCAGCTAGATCTACTGTCTCTATTATATTTATGACAGACCAGCTAGATCTACTGTCTCTATTATATTATGACAGACCAGCTAGATCTACTGTCTCTATTATATTATGACAGACCAGCTAGATCTACTGTCTCTATTATATATGACAGACCAGCTAGATCTACTGTCTCTATTATATTATGACAGACCAGCTAGATCTACTGTCTCTATTATATTGATGACAGACCAGCTAGATCTACTGACTGATATATTTGTCAGACTAGCTAGATCTACTCTCTAGTCTCATTATGACAGACCAGCTAGATCTACTGTCTCTATTATATTATGACAGACAGCTAGATCTATGATCATTATATTATGACAGTAGTTATATCTACAGACCAGCTAGATCTACTGACCAGCTAGATCTACTGACCATTAGATCTACCAGTATCTATCTATTATTTTGACAGACCAGCTAGATCTACTGTCTCTATTATATTATGACAGACCAGCTAGATCTACTGTCTCTATATTATGACAGACCAGCTAGATCTACTGTCTCTATATATTATGACAGACCAGATAGATCTGTGTCTATTATATTATGACAGACCAGCTAGATCTACTGTCTCTATTATATTATGACAGACCAGCTAGATCTACTGTCTCTATTATATTATGACAGACCAGCTAGATCTACTGTCTCTATTATATTATGACAGACCAGCTAGATCTACTGTCTCTATTATATTATGACAGACCAGCTAGATCTACTGTCTATTATATTATGACAGACCAGCTAGATCTACTGTCTCTATTATATTATGACAGACCAGCTAGATCTACTGTCTCTATTATATATGACAGACCAGCTAGATCTACTGTCTCTATTATATTATGACAGACCAGCTAGATCTACTGTCTCTATATATTTGACAGACCAGCTAGATCTACTGTCTCTATTATATTATGACAGACCAGCTAGATCTACTGTCTCTATTATATTATGACAGACCAGCTAGATCTACTGTCTCTATTATATTATGACAGACCAGCTAGATCTACTGTCTCTATTATATTATGACAGACCAGCTAGATCTACTGTCTCTATTATATTATGACAGACCAGCTAGATCTACTGTCTCTATTATATTATGACAGACCAGCTAGATCTACTGTCTCTATTATATTATGACAGACCAGCTAGATCTACTGTCTCTATTATATTATGACAGACCAGCTAGATCTACTGTCTCTATTATATTATGACAGACCAGCTAGATCTACTGTCTCTATTATATTATGACAGACCAGCTAGATCTACTGTCTCTATTATATTATGACAGACCAGCTAGATCTACTGTCTCTATTATATATGACAGACCAGCTAGATCTACTGTCTCTATTAATATGACAGACCAGCTAGATCTACTGTCTCTATTATATTATGACAGACCAGCTAGATCTACTGTCTCTATTATATTATGACAGACCAGCTAGATCTACTGTCTCTATTATATTATGACAGACCAGCTAGATCTACTGTCTCTATTATATTATGACAGACCAGCTAGATCTACTGTCTCTATTATATATGACAGACAGCTAGATCTACTGTCTCTATTATATTATGACAGACCAGCTAGATCTACTGTCTCTATTATATTATGACAGACCAGCTAGATCTACTGTCTCTCTTATATTATGACAGACAGCGTAGATCTACTGTCTCTATTATATTATGACAGACCAGCTAGATTCACTTCTACTAGTCCTACTATTATATATGACAGACCAGCTAGATCTACTGTCTCTATTATATTATGACAGACCAGCTAGATCTACTGTCTCTATTATATTCTGACCAGAACAGCTAGCTCTACTGTCTCTTTATCCTCTGCGCGTCCAGGCCTAAACTTCCTGCTCTATTTATATGACGACCAGTAGATCTAGTCTCTATTATAATATGACAGACCAGCTAGATCTACTGTCTATTATAATATGACAGACAGCTGATCTACTGTCTCTATTATATTATGACAGACCAGCTAGATCTACTGTCTATGTAATATGACAGACCAGCTAGATCTACTGTCTCTATTATATTATGACAGACCAGCTAGATCTACTGTCTATTTATTATGACAGACCAGCTAGATCTACTGTCTCTATAATTGACAGACCAGCTAGATCTACTGTCTCTATTATATTATTGACTAGACCAGCTAGATCTACTGTTCTCTGATTAGATTATGACAGACCAGCTAGATCTACTGTCTCTATTATATTATTTGACCGACAATCTAGATCTACTGTCTCTATTATATTATGACAGACCAGCTAGATCTACTGTTCTCTATAATATGACAGACCAGCTAGATCTACTGTCTATTATATTATGACAGACCAGCTAGATCTACTGTCTCTATTATAATATGACAGACCAGCTAGATCTACTGTCTCTATTTATTATGACAGACAGCTAGATCTACTGTCTCTATTATATTATGACAGACCAGCTAGATCTACTGTTCTGTAATATGACAGACCAGCTAGATCTACTGTTCTTATATTATGACAGACCAGCTAGATCTACTGTCTCTATTATATTATGACAGACCAGCTAGATCTACTGTCTCTATAATATGACAGACCAGCTAGATCTACTGTCTCTGTAATATGACAGACCAGCTAGATCTACTGTCTCTATTATATTATGACAGACCAGCTAGATCTACTGTCTCTATTATATTATGACAGACCAGCTAGATCTACTGTCTCTATTATAATATGACAGACCAGCTAGATCTACTGTCTCTATTATATTATGACAGCACCAGCTAGATCTACTGTCTCTATTATATTATGACAGACCAGCTAGATCTACTGTCTCTATTATATTATGACAGACCAGGCTAGATCACTGTGCTACTTATTTATGATATGACAGAACCTAGCTTGTGCTACATGTCCTCCGTATTATGACTTATGACAGACCAGCTAGATCTACTGTCTCTATTATATTTGACAGACCAGCTAGATCTACTGTCTCTATTATATTTTGACAGACCAGCTAGATCTACTGTCTCTATTTCATTATGACAGACCAGCTAGATCTACTGTCTCTATTATATTATGACAGACCAGCTAGATCTACTGTCTCTATTATAATATGACAGACCAGCTAGATCTACTGTCTCTATTATAATTATGACAGACCAGCTAGAAACTGTCTATCTATTATGACAGACCAGCTAGATTACTGTCTCTATTTATTTGAAAGACCAAGTTGATCTACTGTCTCTATATATTATGACAGACCAGCTAGATCTACTGTCTCTATTATATGGTGACAGACCAGATAGATACTACTGTCGCGTATTGATATTATGACAGACAGCTAGATCTACTGTCTCTATTATTAATGACAGACCAGCTAGATCTACGCTCTCTGGTATATTATGACAGACCAGCTAGATATCCTGTCTCTATTAATATATGACACGACCCAGCTAGATATAACTGCGTCATCCATTATTAATATAACAGACCAGCTCGATCTACTGTCTCTATTATAATATGACGACCAGCTATATCTACTTGGTCTCTTTATTTGACAGACCAGTAGATCTACGGTCTCTATTATATAATAAGACAGGACAGCTAGATCTATGTCTCTATTATATTATGACAGACCAGCTAGATCTACTGTCTCTATTATTATGACAGACCACAGCCTAGATCTACTGTCTCTATTATATTATGACAGACAGCTAGATCTACCTTGTCTCTATTATATTATGACAGACCAGCTAGATCCTACTGTCTCTGTATATGACAGACCAGCTAGATCTACTGTCTCTATATATATGACAGACCAGCTAGATCTACTGTCTCTATATGAAAGACAGACCAGCTAGATCTACTGTCTCTATTATATTATGACAGACCAGCTAGATCTACTGTCTCTATTATATTATGACAGACCAGCTAGATCTACTGTCTCTATTATATTATGACAGACCAGCTAGATCTACTGTCTCTATATAATTATGACAGACCAGCTAGAATACTGTCTCTATATATATGACAGACCAGCTAGATCTACTGTCTCTATTATATAATATGACAGACCAGCTAGATCTACTGTCTCTATTATATTATGACAGACCAGCTAGATCTACTGTCTCTTAATATTATGACAGACCAGCTAGATCTACTGTCTCTATTAAATTATGACAGACCAGCTAGATCTCTTCTCTCTATAATATGACAGACCAGCTAGATCTACTGTCTCTATTTATATGACAGACCAGCTAGATCTACTGTCTCTATTATATTATGACAGACCAGCTAGATTACTGTCTCTATGATAATATGACAGACCAGCTAGATTATATCTCTATTATAAATGACAGACCAGCTAGATCTACTGTCTCTATATATATGACAGACCAGCTAGATCTACTGTCTCTATTATATTATGACAGACCAGCTAGATACTGTCTCTATTATAATATGACAGACCAGCTAGATACTGTCTCTATTATATTATGACAGACCAGCTAGATCTACTGTCTCTATTATATATGACAGACCAGCTAGATCTACTGTCATCCTATCTATTACTTATGATCAGACCAGCTTAGATCTACCGTCTCTCTCTTATATTATGACAGACCAGCTAGATCTACTGTCTCTATAATATGACAGACCAGCTAGATCTACTGTCTCTATATATTATGACAGACCAGCTAAGATATACTGTCTCTATTAATGAGATGACTAGCACCAGCTGATAAGTCTACTGTTCTATATTTAATGACAGACCAGCTAGATCTACTGTCTCTATTTAATATGACAGACCAAATAGATCTAATGTCTTTATATAGCCCTTAGTACATTCAGCTTGATATCACAAAATGCTGTACAGAAACCAGTAAGACCCAAACAGCAAGCACTGCAGGGTATATGACAGACCAGCTAGATCTACTGTCTCTTATTATTATGACAGACCAGCTAGATCTACTGTCTCTATTATATTATGACAGACCAGCTAGATCTACTGTCTCTATTATATTATGACAGACCAGCTAGATCTACTCTCTATTATATTATGACAGACCAGCTAGATACTGTCTCTATATTATGACAGACCAGCTAGATTTACGTCTGGCCATTATATATGACAGACAAGCTAGAGTTACGTCTCTATTATATTATGACAGACCAGCTAGATCTACTGTCTCTATTAATTATGACAGACCAGCTAGATTCTACTGTCCTCTATTATAACATGGCAAGACCAGCTAGATCTACTGGTCTTCTATTATATTATGACAGACCAGCTAGACTTACTGTCCTCCTATATATATTATTAGCACGACCAGCTAGTATCTACTGTCTCTTATTATAATATGACAGACCAGCTAGATCTACTGTCTCTATTATAATATTGACAGACCTAGCTAGATCTACTTGTCGTTTATTTATAATATGACATGACCAGCTAAGATCTACTCTCTCTATAATATGACAGACCAGCTAGATCTACTGTCTCTATTATATTATGACAGACCAGCTAGATCTACTGTCTCATTATAATATGACAGACCAGCTAGATCTACTAAATCTCATTATTAGATTTATGAACAAGACAGCAGCTAAGATCTACTGTCTCTACTATATTATGACCAGGACAGCTAGATCTACTGTCATCTTTTATAACATTGACAGACCAGCTAGATCTACTGCCTCTATTATAATCAATGACAGACCAGCTAGATTCTACTGTCTCTATTATATTATGACAGACCAGCTAGATCTACTGTCTCTATTATATTATGAAAACCAGATTACTGCTCTATTATACTGACCAGACCAGAATCTAACTGTCTTCTAGTATAATATGACAGACCAGCTAGATCTACTGTCTCTATTATTTATGACAGACAGCTAGATCTACTGTGCTTATTATATTATGACAGACCAGCTAGATCTACTGTCATATATATGATGACAGACCAGCTAATCTACTGTCTCTATTATAATTATGACAGACCAGCTAGATCTACTGTCTTATTATATTATGACAGACCAGCTAGATCTACTGTCTTATTAATATGACAGACCAGCTAGATCTTGTCTCTATTATATTATGACAGACCAGCTAGATCTACTGTCTCTATTATAATATGACAGACCAGCTAGAACTACTGTCTCTATTATATTATGACAGACCAGCTAGATCTACTGTCTCTATTATATATGACAGACCAGCTAGATCTACTGTCTCTATTATATTATGACAGACCAGCTAGAGCTACGTCGGATATATATTAGAAATGACAGACCAGCTAGATTACTGTCGTCTATTAACAATTGACAAGACCCAGCTAGATCTACTGTCTCTATTATAATATGACAGACCAGCTAGATCTACTGTCATCTATTATAATTATGACAGACCAGCTAGATCTACTGTCTCTATTATAATATGACAGACCAGCTAGATCTACTGTCTCTATTATATTATGACAGACCAGCTAGATCTACTGTCTCTATTATCATTATGACAGACCCAGCTAGATCTACTGTCTCTTATTATATTATGACAGACCAGCTAGATCTACTGTATCTATTTACATATGTTCACGCCCCACCAGAGGGAGATCTAACTACTTGTCTCTATTAGATTATTACAGACCACTCTAGATCTGCTGTCTCTAAATTATATTATATCAGACGCAGCTAGATCTACTGCTTTCTATTATATTTACGACAAGACCAATCTAGATATACTGTCTATTTATAGTTTGACAGACCAGCTAGACTACTTCTCTATATACTATGAACAGACCAACTAGATCTACTGCCTCTATATCTCACTTGGACAGACCAACTAGATCTACTGGCTCTATTATATTATGACAGACCAGCTAATCCTACTGTCTCTATTCTAATATGACAGACCAGCTAGATCGACTGTCTTTATTAATTATGATAGACCAGCTAGATCTACTGTCTATATAATATGACAGACCAGCTAGATCTACTGTCTCTATTATTATGACAGACCAGCTAGATCTACTGTCTCTATTATAATATGACAGACCAGCAGATCTACTGTCTCTATTATATTATGACAGGACCAGCCAGATATTACTGTCTTATTTATGATTATGTTCGCAGCATATCTAATACTTATTATATTATGAACAGACCAGCTAGATTACTGTCTCTATTAATATTTGACAGACCCAGATAGGATCATATCTGTCTCTATTATATATGACGACCAGCTAGATCTACTCTCTCTATATAAATGACAGACCAGCTAGATCTACTGTCTCTATTTAATATGACAGACCAGCTAGATCTACTGTCCTCTATTTGTATTTATGACAACCACGCTATATCTACTGTCGTCTATTATATTAGTGACAGGTACCAGCTAGATCTACTCTCTCTATTATATATGACAAGACCAGCTAGATACTGTCTCTGTATATTATGACAGACCAGCTACATCGACTGTCTCTGTATTATGATATCGACCAGCTAGCATCTTACTGTCTCTATTATAATATGACAGACCAGCTAGATCTACTGTTCTATTATAATATGACAGACCGGCTAGATCTACTGTCTCTATGTATTTATGACAGACCAGCTAGATCTACTGTCTCTATTATAGTTTGACAGACCAGCTAGATCTACTGTCTCTATTATAATCTGACAGACCGCTAGACCTACTGTCACAATTATTTATGACAGACCAGCTAGAACTACTGTCTCTATAAATATGACAGACCAGCTAGATCTACTGTCTCTATTATATTATGACAGACAGCTAGATCTACTGTCTCTATTTATTTTGACAGACCAGCTTAGATCTACTGTCTCGTAATATGACAAGACAGCTATATCTACTGTCTCTATTATATTATGACAGACCAGCTAGATCTACTGTCTCTATTATATTTTGACAGACCAGCTAGACCTACTGTCACCAATTATATTATGACAGACCAGCTAGATCTACTGTCTATTATAATATGGACAGACCAA